>NC_134483.1:51196151-51422631 GCF_040206685.1 Ascaphus truei | reverse complement strand
TGTGTGTGTGTGTGTGTGTGTGTGTGCATGTATGCATTTGTCAGTCACCCACCTCAGTCAGTCAGTCACCCACCCCGTCAGTTCACCCACCCCAGTCAGTCAGTCACCCACCCCAGTCAGTCAGTCACGCACCCCCAGTCAGTCAGTCAGTCACCCACCCACCCCAGTCAGTCAGTCAGTCAGTCACCACCCACCCACCCACCCACCCCAGTCAGTCAGTCACCCACCCACCCCAGTCAGTCAGTCACCCACCCAGTCAGTCAGTCAGTCAGTCAGTCAGTCACCCACCCAGTCAGTCAGTCACCCACCCCAGTCAGTCAGTCACCCACCCCAGTCAGTCAGTCACCCCACCCCAGTCAGTCAGTCACCCACCCCAGTCAGTCACCCACCCCAGTCAGTCAATCACCCACCCCCACCCCAGTCAGTCCACCATCCCACCCCAGTCAGTCAGTCACCCACCCCACCCCAGGTCAGTCAGTCACCCACCCACCCCAGTCAGTCAGTCAGTCACCCACCCACCCACCCACCCCAGTCAGTCAGTCACCCACCCACCCCAGTCAGGTCAGTCACCCACCCCAGTCAGTCAGTCAGTCAGTCCCCCACCCCAGTCAGTCAGTCACCCACCCCAGTCAGTCAGTCACCCACCCCAGTCAGTCAGTCACCCACCCCAGTCAGTCAGTCAGTCACCCACCCCAGTCAGTCACCCACCCCAGTAAGTCAGTCACCCACCCCAGTCAGTCAGTCACCCACACCCACCCCCAGTCAGTCAGTCAGTCACCCACCCCAGTCAGTCAGTCACCCACCCACCAGTCACCCCACCCAGTCAGTCAGTCACCCACCCCACCCCAGTCATGTCAGTCACCCACCCCAACCCAGTCAGTCACCCACCCCACCCCAGTCAGTCACCCACCCCACCCCAGTCAGTCACCCACCCAGTCACTCAGTAACCAGTCAGTCAATCAGTAACCCAGTCAGTCACTCAGTAACCCAGTCAGTCACTCAGTAACCCAGTCAGTCACTCAGTAACCCAGTCAGTCACTCAGTAACCCAGTCAGTCACTCAGTAACCCGAGTCAGTCACTCAGTATCCAGTCAGTCACTCAGTAACCCAGTCAGTCACTCAGTCAGTCACCCACCCAGACAGTCAGTCAGTCAGTCACCCACCCAGTCAGTCAGTCAGTCAGTCAGTCACCCACCCAGTCAGTCAGTCACCCACCCCAGTCAGTCAGTCACCCACCCCAGTCAGTCAGTCACCCACCCCAGTCAGTCAGTCAACCACCCCCAGTCAGTCACCCACCCCAGGTCAGTCAGTCACCCACCCCACCCCAGTCAGTCACCCATCCCACCCCAGTCAGTCAGTCACCCACCCCACCCAGTCAGTCAGTCACCCACCTCACCCAGTCAGTCAGTCACCCAACCCCACCCGTCAGTCAGTCACCCACCCCAGTCAGTCAGTCACCCACCCCAGTAAGTCAGTCACCCACCCCTGTCAGTCACCCACCCCACCCCAGTCAGTCAGTCAGTCACCCACCCCAGTCAGTCAGTCACCCACCCCACCCCAGTCAGTCAGTCACCCACCCAACCCCAGTCAGTCACCCACCCCACCCCAGTCAGTCACCCACCCCACCCCAGTCAGTCACCCACCAGTCACTCAGTAACCCAGTCAGTCAATCAGTAACCCAGTCAGTCACTCTGTAACCCAGTCAGTAACTCAGTAACCCAGTCAGTCACTCAGTAACCCCAGTCAGTCACTCAGTAACCCAGTCAGTCACTCAGTAACCCAGTCAGTCACTCAGTAATCAGTCAGTCACTCAGTAACCAGTCAGTCACTCAGTCAGTCACCCACCCAGACAGTCACCCACCCACCCACCCAGTCAGTCACCCACCCAGTCAGTCAGTCACCCACCCAGTCAGCCAGTCACCCACCCACCCAGTCAGTCAGTCACCTAGTCAGTCAGTCAGTCACCACCACCCAGTCAGTCAGTCAGTCAGTCAGTCACCCACCCACCCACCCAAGTCAGTCAGTCACCCTACCCAGTCAGTCAGTCACCCACCCAGTCAGTCAGTCAGTCATCCACCCAGTCAGTCAGTCACCCACCCACCCAGTCAGTCAGCCACCCACCCAGTCAGTCAGTCACCCACCCAGTCAGTCAGTCACCCACCCAGTAAGTCAGTCCACCCACCCAGTCAGTCAGTCACCCACCCAGTCAGTCAGTCACCCACCCAGTCAGTCAGTCAGTCACCCACTCAGTCAGTCACCCACCCAGTCAGTCAGTCACCCACCCATTCAGTCAGTCACCCACCCAGTCAGTCACCCACCCAGTCAGTCACCCACCGAGTCAGTACCCCCACCCAGTCAGTCACCCACCCAGTCAGTCACCCACCCAGTCAGTCACCCACCAGTCAGTCAGTCACCACACCCTCTCTCTCTCTCTCTCTCATCATCTCTCCCCACACACTCTCTCTCTCCCACACTCTCTCTCTACCCACACTCTCTCTCTCTCCCACACTCTCTCTCTCTCTCTCTCCTCTCCCACACTCTCCTCTCTCCCACATCTCTCACCCACACTCTCCTCTCCCACACTCTCTCTCTCTCCCCACCTCCTCTCTCCCACACTCTCTCTCTTCCACACCACTCTCTCTCATTCCCTCACTCACTCTCTCTCCACACTCACTCACTTCTCCTCTCTTCTCTCCCACTCTCTCATCCCACACTCCTCTCTCTCCTCTCTCTCATCTCTCTCTCCACTCTCTCTTCTCTCTCTCTCTCTCTCTCTCACTCAGACAAGTCACTCCACCCAGACAGTCCAGTCAGACAGTCACCCACCCCAGTCAGTCAGTCAGTCAGTCAGTCACCCACCCAGTCAGTCAGTCACCCCACCCCAGTCAGTCAGTCACCCACCCCAGTCAGTCAGTCACCCACCCCAGTCAGTCAGTCACCCACCCCAGTCAGTCACCCCACCCCAGTCATCAGTCAGTCAGCCCACCCCACCCCCATCCAGTCACCCATCCACCCCAGTCAGTCAGTCACCCACCCCACCCCAGTCAGTCAGTCACCCACCTCAACCCAGTCAGTCAGTCACCCACCCCACCCGTCAGTCAGTCACCCCACCCCCAGTCAGTCAGTACTACCACACCAGTAAGTCAGTCACCCACCCCTGTCAGTCAGTCACCCACCCCAACCCCAGTCAGTCAGTCAGTCACCACACCCAGTCAGTCAGTCACCCACCCCACCCCAGTCAGTCACCCACCCCACCCCCTGTCAGTACCACACCACCCCACCCCAGTCAGTCACCCACCCCACCCCAGTCAGTACACCACCCAGTCACTCAGTAACCCAGTCAGTCAATCAGTAACCAGTCAGTCACTCTGTAACCAGTCAGTAACTCAGTAACCAGTCAGTCACTCAGTAACCCAGTCAGTCACTCAGTAACCAGTCAGTCACTCAGTAACCCAGTCAGTCACTCAGTAATCCAGTCAGTCACTCAGTAACCAGTCAGTCCACTCAGTCCCAGTCTACCCACCCAGACAGTCACCCACCCACCCACCCAGTCAGTCACCCACCCAGTCAGTCAGTCACCCACCCAGTCAGCCAGTCAACCCACTCCACCCAGTCAGTCAGTCACCTAGTCAGTCAGTCAGTCACCCACCCAGTCAGTCAGTCAGTCAGTCAGTCAGTCACCCACCCACCCACCCAGTCAGTCAGTCACCCACCCAGTCAGTCAGTCACCCACCCAGTCAGTCAGTCAGTCATCCACCCAGTCAGTCAGTCACCCACCCCACCCAGTCAGTCAGCCACCCACCCAGTCAGTCAGTCACCCACCCAGTCAGTCAGTCACCCACCCAGTCAGTCAGTCACCCACCCAGTCAGTCAGTCACCCACCCAGTCAGTCAGTCACCCACCCAGTCAGTCAGTCACCCACCCAGTCAGTCAGTCAGTCACCCACTCAGTCAGTCACCCACCCAGTCAGTCAGTCACCCACCCATTCAGTCAGTCACCCACCCAGTCAGTCACCCACCCAGTCAGTCACCCACCGAGTCAGTACCCACCCAGTCAGTCACCCACCCAGTCAGTCACCCACCCAGTCAGTCACCCACCCAGTCAGTCAGTCACCCACCCTCTCTCTCTCTCTCTCTCTCTCCCACACACTCTCTCTCTCCCACACTCTCTCTCTCCCACACTCTCTCTCTCTCCCACACTCTCTCTCTCTCTCCCACACTCTCTCTCTCCCACACTCTCTCTCCCACACTCTCTCTCTCTCTCTCTCTCTCCCACACTCTCTCTCTCCCACACCTCTCTCTCTCCCACACTCTCTCTCTTTCCCACACTCACTCTCTCTCTTTCCCTCACTCACTCTCTCTCCCACACTCACTCTCTTTCTCTCTCTCTTTCTCTCCCACTCTCTCTCTCTCTCCCACTCTCTCTCTCTCTCTCTCTCTCTCTCTCTCTCTCTCTCTCTCTCTCTCTCTCTCTCTCTCTCTCTCTCTCTCTCTACCCCCCCACACACTCTTTCCCACACTCTCTCTCTCTCCCACACTCTCTCTCTCTCTCCCTCTCTCTCCCACACTCTCTCTCCCACACTCTCTCTCTCTCTCTCCCACACTCTCTCTCTCTCCCACACTCACTCTCTCTCTCTCCCACACTCACTCTCTCTCTCTCTCCCACACTTTCTCACTCTCTCTCTCTCCCACACTCTCTCTCTCTCCCACACTATCTCTCTCTCCCACACTCTCTCTCTCTCTCTCCCACACTCTCTCTCTCTCTGTCTCTCTCTCCCACACTCACTCTCTCTCTCTCCCACACTCACTCTCTCTCTCTCCCACACTCACTCTCTCTCTCTCCCACACTCTGTCTCTCTCTCCCACACTCTCTCACTCTCTCTCTCTCCCACACTGTCTCTCCCACACTCTCTCTCTCCCACACTCTCTCTCTCCCACACTCTCTCACTCTCTCTCTCCCACACTCTCTCTCCCACACTCTCTCTCCCACACTCTCTCTCCCACTCTCTCTATCTCTCCCACACACACTCTCTATCTCTCTCTCTCTCTCCCACACTCTCTCTCTCACACTCTCAATCTGGATATCTTATTTACCCTATATATCTTAACTGCCCTATACTACACCAAAAATAACCTATACTGCTTTCTTCCAGATCTGACTCAAGCTTCATACGGAAGACATCAGCATCCCCCTAACCCAGAAGACAGGTAAGGAACACATCCCCTCCAATGTATAACATTGCGGGAATGAGGGTACCTGGACTTTGAGGGACTGCGGATCAGGTAAGATCCCAGGCGGGATTGCTGCTTTAGATATTGTGAAGCGGGATGTCCAGACACTGGTTAAGGGGTTCAGGAAACTAGTCATTCACACCTGGCTTTTATTTCTAGATCCGACATTTACACACACACGTAACAAGGACTAATTGTAGTATAATGTAATACAATAAATACATTTATGTCAAAAACGAATGTTCTGACTAGGAATTTATTAAATGTATTTTATTAATATATTTTATTTTAAAGCGGGGTTGGGGGCGGGACTAGGGGCGGGGTTGGGGGCGGGACTAGGGGCGAGTAGATTTTTTGGTTGGGCGAGTAGATTTTTGGGTGATTTGTCGAACAATGTACAGTATATATATATATATATATAACGTACACAAAGGAGTGAATACCGCATCACTTCCAAAAAATTAATGCAATGTCAAATAAACCTCCCTATATCAGAAAAATATAACTGATATAGTTATAACAGAAATAAAGTATAAGCTGTAGGTGGTGCTAGAGGAAAAATATAGATATATAAACACAGAAGAAAAAGAAACCTCTAAAGTAGCACTCAGACAAAATTTTGCAAAAATAAGAAGGGTACTTTAATTAAATCCAAAAAATAACAGAAATACAAACAACTGACTGATGAACCTGCCTGTCTAAAAATTAATTGGTGGACACAAGAAAAAAATAAAAAATAATAATCAAAAACACAGTATAATAAACCCAGAAAAAAATAAAAAATTGATGCCCTAAGGAAACCTTGCTCACTGAGGGAAAAGATTATTTATATATATATAGATACTTTATAAATGGTGTGCTGGTGTGGTGGGTTGTGGGGTTCTTGAGCTTGCTGGGATATTGTGTTTGTTGATTTTGATTTTCAACTGGTATCAGTTATTTCAAGGTTGGTGGCTTCTCCCCTCCCCCCCAGGTTTAAGCTCGCCCACCCCACATTCCAAGTAGCAGTTTTTTTTCATGCTCCGGTTGTGACATGCCCAATGTGGTCATTCTCCCTCCAGCAGAGGTAAATTAGAATTTTATCAGGTAGTGTTAGGACCTGCAAATGAGGTATGCTGCGATGTGGCTGCAGGCTTATAACGCTTTGGCCAAAGGGTTTAACTAAATTACCCTTACTCATGAGAATATCAGCACGGCAGTATTGCAGTATGTATTTTGTCACATTGGATGTACAGTAGCATTGGGCATTTCTGTCTTTTGTTGTATGCATTTGGCCACGCTGAGTAGCTCTCCTTTTTGATACTGTATATATGCTTTATAAATTATGTGGTGGGTTTGGGGGTTCTGGAGCTAGCTGGGATATTGTGAGTTTATTGACTGTAGAAATGTACTGGGTTTTCAGGCAATCAACAGTTATTAACACTGGTGTTCATTAAAGCAGAAAGGAAATATGTACCCAGGTGATGCAATTTCATTCATAACACATAGCAAACCGTTTCATCAGCAAATTAGTGTACCTTATTATTTGAATTTATTACATGTGACAGTGATATCTTGAGTAGAGATGTGCAAACTTGTCGCCTGCTGTAAGTTCACAAACCAGGCAAAAATAGCCTCTTTTTTTGTGAAATCTCACAGTTTTTCTAAATATTCACCAGGACTTTTTTTTTTATTATAAAATAGGGATTTTGTTGGAGAGGAAGAAAGAGAGCAAGAGAGAGAATGAGACTATGTGAGGAAGAGAGATAAGGAGCAAAAGCATCCAGGGTCTGGATTAAAAAGGCATGGCGAAACAAAACATTTTTCTTCAAAAAGTGCTGTATTCTGCAAATGCTATGCCCATTTTTAAGTCATTTGAAAATTCGCAAATTTGAGCAAATCGACAAAAATTCCCAAAGAAATTGCGGACTTCAAATTTATTTTTATTTTTAAGATATTTGCAGATCTCTACTCTTGAGCAAAGAAGTTAATGACAACGTGAACCTACAGTAGCATTGTGCCATTTCAGGGTGCAAATTTTGATGTATATCATTCATCTTAACCGAGGAACAGCCCCACAAACTGCTCCCAAAGCCACTATTTCCTACTGATAGTATGCATACGATCATGTTATGGAAGGCAAGGACTAGACTGAAGCAAAGGTTTCATTGTCAAGATCAAATTAGCCAATTTTTGGCTAGTTTTTTTGTGATCACTGATTAAAACGAAATTTCCCATATTCAACAATGAGATGTGCTCACCTGCATTAAATATTACTGAAAAATTGCTATAAATCACATAGAAGTTGCCATTTATGTGATGGAAAAACAAAAAAAAATGGGATTAACTCTAATCGAATGTTAAATAATGACTTAAATCACCAGTTCAGCTAACACTGGAATCGTAACAGACATATATACACAATCCCTTTATTATAAGCTTTACCTTTAACCTTTACCTTCAGCCCTCTGCTGAATATTATTATGCTTAAATATAATAAGATCACAACTTGAATCTCTTCTAGCAATCTCCTTAAATCCCTAAACTAACGTGCTATTGAATTCTGCATTTAACTGCATATACTTTAAGTTATTACACTAGTTTTAACATCTCATCTTTAGGACCGTATTCTATATACTTTACACCAAAACGACCTTTCGCACCGGCCGAAATCTCCCATTGACTTCACTCGCTTAATGTCAAAAGTGTACCTTTAAAAAAGAGCTCTCGTCGCTTGAAACATTGAGTCTCTCACTTTAGGTAGTCAGCCTGCTATATTTTTCTATTTTTGGTAAGGTATTACTTTGATATTAATACTTTGAGTTCGTATTAGATTTTTATTGTTGTAATTATTTCTCTCTTTTTATTGCACACTGCATGTATGTTATTGTGATCATTTATGGCTATTTTTTACTGTAATCATATTACAAAGTGATATCTATATTATATATACAGTATATTTTTTCTTGGTTGGTTTATTGTGATTTTTCATATGACTACTGTAACTGCTCTATTTTTACAAAGTGTACTTTTCATTTTGATTGGCCAGCCTGCCCAAACAAGTCTCTTCTGCACTCTGCATGTCCTATATCTGTAACCCAGACATCCAGTCTTACAACCTGTGAAAATCAACTGACAGCACATACTCCCGAAGGAGGCAGTTACATGGCCATTGCATAAAATACAAACCCACTCTCTGAAAAATACAATGCAAATGTCTTTCACTCTCCTAAACTTATAAAATGTAGTCTTCAGCTAGAAGCCTTTCTGATTTTACGCATTTACTGTATATTATTATACCCTTCATGCATCTATGCTTTTGTATAATTTGCTTGTATCATATGCCTTTTGTTGATGCCAGGGTACATACTGTACATACATACGTGAATAAAGAATTATAAAAATAATAAGTACAGAGTTAAACAATGCAATTCCCAAGATATACATATTCTTTGGATTAGATCAGAGACCCATTTAAGTTTATTGACCAATGCCAATCAACTTGCCTTACGGCCACCTCTACCCTTCCAGATAGCATAAGGAAAAAACATCTACCATCAATTTGTTATTACTGTATAATTAGAGGTTACTGAGGGTAGTTACAGAGTGATAACTGTTCAGGTATGATGATGGGCCTTCAAAGTACGCATTTTGGAGCATCTAGTGTCAGTTCGGAATAAACTTGACACACCGGTGACTAGGCATATAAATGACATACACCAGGGAGATGCTTCTAATTTACATTTCATGGGCATAGCGCATATACCCTTGGGCCCACGCAAGGGCAACTGGGATACTAAATTACGACAATGCGAATGCAGGTGGATTTATAAGTTAAACACACTTTCACCACATGGATTGAATGAAGGATTTATTTTTTCTTCTTTTCTTTGAATTTGGGTAGAGGGATCCCGGTATATAGGACCTACTATTTAACTTCAACTTAGTAGGTTCCGTTTTGACTCTATAGGCGGATCCGTCAGGTTAGTCCATTCCTACACCCCGTATTTTCGTTTTATTGGCATCTCCCTGTGTTTTGTCTTTTTTGTCATTTTTGTCACTTTTGTCATTCTTGTCTTCAATTTTGGGTATTTTTTGCCCTTGTATGCCTTTGGCACCTGTGGTTGGTTTATTGTGTACTCCACTGATTTACTCATCCATTTATTATTTGTGATACTATTAGCTTATGTAACTTTTAGGTTATTCTATGTCCATCCTCCTTCTTCTTTGCCCTTCCCCCCTTTTCCTCCCCCCAACCTCTCTTCCCCCCTCCCCTCCCCATCCCCTCTCCCGATTCCCTTGTTTGTTTAGTCGTCTGCAAAGTTATTCTAGGGGTATTGTGTATCCCTGCTTTGCCATTGCTACATACTCTCATGTTAAGCATTTGTGTCCGCCCCTCCCTCATCTGGGAGGGTATATTAGGTCATGCTGGCTATTCCGATTCACTCCTCCCCCTTGAGAAAGCGCGCTGTGACGCGCGAAACGTACGATGGGGTAAGCGTGACGTCATCACGTTGACGATCACGTGTTGGTGTTTGGAGGCGAGATCAGCTCCAGTGACTTCCCAGGGCTGCAGCTGTTCACGAGTACATGTACCATGCATGATATCAGGTCGTATACTTACTTACTGCACGATTTATACTGTATTTATTGGTAGTGACAAGCCATATTCTGCTGTCATACACTGTGTACGGTTTTTGCTCTCACAGCCCCACACATAGTTTGTGTGAGACTGTTTATTAGCGGACAGCTCTAGTACCATCTGTTTATGTGATTTAGGCTATAACATATATATATACAGTATTGCCTGTTTTCTCACCTCTGACACACAGGGATTTTATTCCTTGCATTTTATTAATGCATTTTATTGTGTTTCGTCAGGTTTTAATTTTAGTTTCAATTGTTTAATAAAACTTTATTATTTTTATTTTTGAGTGTGACCTTTTGCGGCTGACCCCACTGAGGGTTTTGGCTATTTTTTGGCTTCCATTGTATTGACACTACTATCCATAGTGTCATCTATCTTGAGTGCAACTATTGGGGGCTTTATGTGATCTTTGTGATTATCTATCTGTGTGTTCTGTAGCTTATGTTGTTGTTGTCCGTTTGGTGAGCGACGTGTTTTTGTGTATTTTATGATGATGGGCTACACATTTTAGCTGCTGTAATGCAAGTTAATTTATAGATCTAGGGATATGCTGTATGATGTAGTGAGAACAGCAGCAAGCATAATTACATGCGTTGATCGGAGTAGAAAAAATCCCACAAAATTAACAATTAATAAAGAAGCATCAACACTGACAAAATTCATTGACATGTTGGCAAATTTTGAGTTCACCTTTGTTGACCACGCTTCCAAATTCTGATGTAAGCAAATGTTTTATATAGACCCTCTATACAGGCACGGTTAGTACCCTCTAGCCTTTTGGGTAGAATTGTCATTAACGATTGTTCTTGTGATTCAGGTTCTGAATGGTCTTTCCACTATGGGGTATATTCACACAGCTCTATTAAATCAGGGCAAATAACAAGACAACCTAAATAGTTAACGGGCATTATGGAGAGCCACAAAGCTAATTATATGGCATAACCTCCCTCCCCGGACCACTTCAGCACTCTGGACAAGGCAAAGAGATTTTCTGCAACCCGGCGTTAGGTGCTAGAAGCACGTAATGCCAGGCATAGCCATGAACTAAATAAACCTGTGTTAAGTCCTGTGTTAACATAAACGGCCTGCTGTGGATAACACTAACGGCCGTTAAAGTTAACGCCAGGTCGCCTTTGCAGAAAGACGGGTGTTAACACAGTGCTAGTGACCTTTGAAGATTCGTGTTAGCACTTAGCTGGACAATGCCCTGGTAAGTCAATAACGGAGCTTTATGAATCTGCTCTTGTGAACCATATGTACTAATTGGGGCTATGCCATAACACAGCTTATGCTGCCCAATCCCTTGAATGGGACATAAAGGGTGTTCAGACACCAGAAGAGGTCTTATGAAATAGCACCGCCTAGTAAATATGTCAAATATGTGTCATTAAAAGCCCGTATACATCACTATGCAACTTTTTACATTCACTTCTGTGATGTCACTGGCTAGATCTTTGGGGTTTGAGACAATAAGGGAGTCACAAACTTTTTCTCGCCACTCTATATAACTACAGTGCAGGAATAGCAAGAAAGCAGCTGGTGTTTGCAAAGCCCATTGTACACCAATATTTTTAAGCGGCAATCCAAGCGGCACTTTAAAAGAAAGTTATATCCCTCCTCTCCCTTGTCTCCATCAAGCAGTGCATATTGAAGTTCTTTTGTCTTTCCTGATAAGTTTTATGATGTAGACCAGAGGTCCCCAACTCCCGTCCTCAAGGACCGCTAACAGTCCAGGATTTAAGGATAGCCTCTCATTAGCACAGGTGGCCCAATCATTTTGACCGAACCACCTGTGCTCTAGCAGGGGTATCCGTAAAACCTGCACTGTTAGTGGTCCTTGAGGACTGGAGTTGGGGACCTCTGATGTAGACCATGCACCATTTTTGTAGCCCTTCTTTGCACAATCTCGTCGTCCTGGAGATATGGTCCCCAGAACTGAACACAGTACTCCAGGTAAGGTCATTACTACAGTAGATATCTCTGTCTATACTGCTAACAACTCTTTGCATTGCTCGCCTACTTTTAAAAAGGCAATCCAAAAGGCACTTTGTTTTAATATATGCCTCCTTTGATTACCTTTATTGAAGTCAATGTAACTCAGCAGCTACAATGTATTCTTATATTACTAAGGTAATATTTTCTATTGTTACAGTTTCCAGCTCAAACTGCTGGGAATATTGACAACAAATTATTACACAGAGGAAAGTGTGTCAAAGATCTTGCAATGCTGGGGAAGTCTACTAAAACTTGCTTTACAAATCAAAGGATACTCAGTATATTAAATGCATTAAAGATTGCATTGTGTTGAATTAAAAAAAATGTATGAAGTATTATCTAAAATAAAACACATGCAGGATATTTCATGGATTGCTTCTTTAAAGCAGCAGTCAACTTGCATGACTGAACAACTTCTTGTCCAACTCTCTTGTACTGTTTTCAGTTTCTTGTGCCATTCGCCTTACTTGAGATACCAAACCCTGAAAAACATGTTTCTAGGGATAGATTAAAAAGATCACCAAGTAATGCTTTATGTATTACTTCCTGGTAAAATATTTTATAAATAAATAAATAATGCTGGAAAACCTAAAACACTCAAATAAATAGAATATTAAGAAGTCCATTGTGTTAAAGAATTCAGCACTGGTTGTACTGTATATTCTGTTGTGACTGGTACTGGGTACCTCTAAGGTAAACTTGGCCTCAGTAACTCATAGCCCTCAGTACATATTATTACTTTGCGCTTAAAGTCCTTTCAAGGTTATAATCAACCAAATAGATATCCCTTTGAGATATGCTAGTAGACAGTGGTGCACTGCTAGCCATCAGCTGGTTTCGTTCACACTGCTAGAGCTGCCGTTTAGAAAAGCGGTGGTTGTGGGTTTTAGTCCTGTTACAGTAGGTCAGACACACTGCACCATTTCAGCCATCACGTGCCTTAGGCTTATCATGTCTTTGTGGTTGGTATGGAAAGCCTTTTAGGAAGTGTGGGATGGGACTAATTTCAATATAGTTTTCATATCTCTCAGGTTACTGTACCTCAGGTGTGCTCCTTTTTCAGCACAGGCATCTCTCGCTAATTTATTTGGTGGCAGGTTTGAGGGGATATATATACACAATTGTAGAGAATACTAAAAGTCCTGGTCTCGCTCTCTGAAATTACCCATCAACTGGCTTCAGAGCAATGTGGCAGAGAAGCATTTGAGGTCTGGCAACAGAAACATCTCAAATGAACAATAAACTGGAAAATGATTCATTTGAGAGAGCAAGGTTGTTACTTTAAAACTGTGAAAAGCACCACTCGGTTAAATGTTTTGGAAACAAATCTTGGATGTTGACATCAAGTATGTATTTTAGAGAGGGAGAACAAAAAAAATAGACATCAAATAAAATGGAAAAGATGATGAATAATGTGTACCCTCAACCTTTATACAAAATTACCTATCTGTGCTGATTATTTTTAAATACATATGAGTCTGTTTACAACAATAGACAGAAAGCGGAATACTTGTCAATAAAGGCACATGTCTATGTGAAATTGTAATCAGTAAGAACCCATATAATTATCCCCTGTTATGTTAAGTGTTCTAAATTGAAGGCCACATAATTTATAGTCTGCCATCCTAATTCTCAGCAAACCACCCAGAAGAGAGGAAATTATGCTGCATAAGTACTTCTCTATCGATAGTTTTTTGACTGGTATTGTGAACAGGATATAAAGCCATAATTAAATATGTTTTCCTACACCTTTCCTTCTGAGAAAATTGTATTGTTTATGCACCCGTAACCCATTATGTTCTTTAGCAACTGCAGTTCAATTCCAATAACTAATTTACAGTTAAATTAGCATTTTAGTGAACACTTACATAAAAAAAAAATCAACAAATTGCATGAAGGAGCCGAAGTAAAAAATACAGGCGTGGAATGTAGCACCATATAACACAGCAAAGCGGAGAGAGAACGGTCTATGCCTGGGGTGTGCAAACTGGGGGGCGCGGGATTTTCTAGGGGGGCACGGTGGTTGCAGAGCCCCGGGCTCTTCCCCCAGGCATGTAAATTAATTTCATGGGGATGCGCGAGGCCTCTGGAACTTCCTTTGCCTGCTCTCAGCCGACCCTTCAGTGACACATCATTTGACACAGAGGGGTCAAATGGCAACGCGTCACGTGATGTCATATGACGCATGGAGCCCGGGAGCAGGTAAAGAGGTGTGGTGCAGGCAAGGGGAAGCACAGCCAGGGAGGGGGGCGTGAACTGAAAAGTTTGCGCATCCCTGCTCAATGCTAGAACAAATATAACCATGTGTGATATTGAAGCAATACATTAATACAATGTTGCAGTGCAAACACTGTAAGGATATGTCAAAAAGTGAAAATTACTATTGTACTGCTGCGGCCGAGTTTATTCGAGCATTTGCCCGTTCTCAGCCGCAGCAGTAACCTGGCGCGCGCCAGAGGGTGCCGGGCGCGCGCCGAAGACACGGAGGAGCGCCCTCCGATCGGGGCTTTCTCCCTCCCACTGCCGGGTCCGCCGGGTCCCCCGGAACCCCCTGCCGCCGTCCCCCACATCGCGGGACACCAGGGCTGCCTCGGGGTGCCCTGGACGCGCGTGCAGGGGGCGCAGGCACCCGATGACGCGTGACCGCGCGTCGATGACGCGCGGCACGCCGATGACGCGCGGCATGCCGAGGGAGTGCGGCTAGCATGCCGGGGCATCCCCAGGCTTGCGGAGCTAGCCGCACTCAAATAAAATGTGCCGCCTCTGTAATTATGGCTCAGTGACATTTTATTTGGGGGCATTGAATGTGCAATTTGGGAACATCTATACAACATTTTTAGACCACTATGGCTAGGATTCATCCTGCACTTATATGGGGTATAGTACCATGATACAGTGGTATAAGAGACATGTGCAACCGTACAGCAAGGGAGGCAGATTTGTGGGAAATTAAACCATGGCTTTATTCAGCCCTTCACTTTGTAGGGGCTAACTCACTTCCACAGTCCTTATCTGCAGGATTATCACCCCAAAGTCTAAAGAGGTACCTGTAAGCATTGGGACTCTTTGTGTCAGTCTCTGAGTCTGTCCGGTGAGGGACCAGCCTGTGGCAGGTTCCCAGGTTCGCTGTGCCCAGGGATAGAGGTCTGGTCCCTGGTGTCTTCCTAGCAGCACACTCTACTCCTGTATGCTCAAGAGTCTCTCTGTCAGTTTCCAGCAGGAGGCTTTTCAACCTGTCTGATTATCCATATGAAGACTGGTTAATTGACTTTGGCTACAATTAACCAGGTCCTTGCGGGATTCCTCAGACTACTACAGGCTTATATTGAAGCCTTATTTAAACAGGGGATAAGTCCCTGTTACATATCTCCCTGTTTGTTGGTAGCTCAGGCTAGCCACAACCGAAGCCCATCCTTCCACTCTCACTCGAGATATTCCTGCAGCTCGAATGAGAATGGATTGATGAAGAGAACCCTCAATCATCCTGTGATTGGAGTTCTTTCTCCAGGTTACTAATTTCTCCTCAAGAAGGTGCTAGAAATTGGCACTCTTCAGTTTGTCTAGGAGAACTTTTTCCAAGCACAGTCTTTCTTCTTCTGACTGCTTGGTCGCGAGTTTTCCCATGCGTCGGTAGATCTTTTTTCCCCTGAGCTTAGGGTGACCACCTGAAATTGGGTTCAGTATCTATGATCACGGGTGGTTCAACCTGGGCTGCATTTTTATCCATTGACCCCCATGTCATCTTAGTATGGTAGTCGGCAGACTTCTTGTCTAGACATATTACCGGTTTTACGCTGACCGATTCTCCAATATGTAGGGAAATCCCTAGTGATGTCTGGTGGGGTATGCCTGCTACAGTAGCACCGGTTTGAAGCTTTTTCAGTACCAGGGGACTCTGGTCTTCAGCTTTCTCATTCATCACGGGCCCATCCCATCCGCAACAAGCACGACCCCCTCATCAGTAGAGAGGTCATTTGCTCTTGGTTCAGGATACTTAGATTCCAGAACATTGTCAGTTTGGTTGTAGTTTTCTCACCTAACCATTATCCATGGCCTCTCTTTTTTTGTAGCTCGCAACCTTGTAATCGTGTACCTTTTACTCTTGTAAAGACGAGTCAACTAGTTTTGTGTCTTTAGGGGCGCGATCAACGATATGGTTCTGCCTTATTCTGGCCAAAGACTGAATCTTTATACACGTAGCGGCTATTTTCATCGTGAGGAATCAGGATTGGGCCATGTGAACATGGTAGAATGACTGGATTTGAATTGTGCTTCCCACTCGTAATTCGGTTCTTTCCTGAATTTTGTGGAAAGCTGATTGTAGCACTGAGACGCATTGCGGGTGCACTAATACCAATGCACAGCTTGCTTTGTTGTGCCATAGGACATAGAGTTTATCTGGATTGAATCACACAAGCATCTTTCTTCATTTCTCTGTAGCATCTTTGCAGCAGAAACATCCTTTACAACAAATTTAGCTCATCAGCTCCTGTGTTCATCAATGCACACTTCATTATATTTTGGAGCTCTACAGACTTGTTCGCTAGGGCAGCTGCTTGCCTCAGTTTCTGGATCTTCTAATGCTCCCGCATGTACCGAGACACCTGGCCTCTAAGCTTGGCCTCCAGCGATTCTCTGATGATGTGCAGGGTAGCCTTCAGTTCTTCATTCTGCTCTGCAAATACACACTGGATACTCAAACATTCCTGCAGCACTTGTACTTCATTAGCAGCCTAAAGATTTTCTTCCTGAAGAGATCACTGCTTCTCTTCGGCATTTTGTAGGTGCATACACAGACCTTGCAGTTGGCTCTGCAGTAGGTGTTCTGCTTGTGTGTGTTGCCCCAATGCTTCTAACTTTTTAGGTTTGAATAGTTTCTTCATTTTTTCTTTTCTTTTTCTGCCTTTTTGCTTTGGAAGACTGCATCCCATCATGGATACTGGTGTCTCCTTCTTTGTTTGAAACTTCAGCAATTTTACATCATCCACTATGCTTTTCTTGCAATTGCATTAGGCTTGGTCCCCGCTGGCTGCTGCAGCGCCCGCTGAAGGGACAAGAGCCGCCCCTCAACAGGGCCGGGCCCACTGCAAGGGGCGGCTGCCACGCTGCACTGTCAATTTTTCCAGCAGACTGGGAAATTGTGCTCAGTACTAGCGACAGAGCACAAGGCCACGCCCCCAGCAGTTCAGCCAATGAGGGCGAACCTGCCGGGTTACATCATGGCCACGCCCCTGTCATGCCCCCCGTCTTTCCACCTGCAGCTGACTGCAGACTGGGGAACTCGGCTGCATGCGCCACCAGCCTGGCAGGCGCGCATGCAACACAGACAGCGGGGCTGTAGTCTTAGCTGGCAGGAATATTCGGGGTCATAGAAACCTGTTTTTTTGGTGTATACCGAGTTCAGGCACCTCCACCATACTATGGATGTTTTGTGGGTGTGACTCGTTTCAGGACCCACATTAGAGATATCTTCATCCTCATCCATATCCTCATAGGACCGGAAGGGCCACTTTTTCATGGGTCGGTTTCATTATAAGAACACCACATTTTGCCCTCCATTTTGGTGGTAGCAGGTGTATTTCCCCCTCCACCCCCCCCCACTTACCTCTGGAGGGGCTATTGTAGCTGGTTTCTCTATATTCGGTAGAATCCAAGATGGTAGTCCTATAGGTTGGCAGACTTCACTTGCAGAGTTCGTAGCTCCCCATGGTGCCTCTGTAGACTTGTTCTTTTTTCTTTTCTTCACACGTGTTGTGATAGACTCTGGTCACAGCATCAATACCTTGTGTGGGTCACCGTCTGTCACAATCCCCCCAGTCAAATTGTGGCGTTGTGGCTTTCTCCAGTGAAGTGTAGCTTTTCTGCCTGAATGTGTAGCCTTTTAATTCTGGTCACTTCTGCACATGAATCTTTTGTTGTTGGTTTTGCTACTCAAGCTGTTGCTGAAATTGAATGCAGACAACAGCACAAAAATTCCCAGACGGTCTCCGGGGCCCCTTTGAAATTCAAGGGCCACCTCTCTTCCCAACTTCTGACACCATATGTAAGAAACATGTGCAGAGGTACAACCCGGGAGACAGATTTATGGGAAATGAAACCATGGCTTTATTCAGACAATCACTCTTACCAGTGCAGAAACCACGAAAATAAACAAATAAAATGCCTATCCCTTTGCAAGGGCTTACTCACTTCCCCAGTGTCTATCGGCAGGGCTGGGAGGATAAGCCTTTTACCCCTATAATACAAAAGTCTAAAGAGGTACCTGTAAGCAGGGGATCTTTGAGTGTCAGTCTCTGAGTGTGGTTGGTGTCCGGTGTGGGGCCAGGCTCTAGCAGGTTCCCGGGTTCGCTGTGCCCAGGAATAGAGGTCTGGTCTTGTCACAGTAGTGCTGCCCGCAGACCAGACCCGTCCCGACACTGAGGTGGAAAGTATAATACCACGCACCCACAGCAGATGAGCGTGTCCGGAGTGTGGTAGATACGTTGCCAGGCCAGGAGACTTTAGTTAGGTAACAAAAGGTACTTGCCGGATCCGGCTATAGAAGAATCGTGGTGATTGCCGTAGCCGGGGGTCGAGGATTAAAGAGGTCCGGGAGGTAGAGGTGAGAGCCGAGATCGGGGGCAGAGAGAGACTGCGTAGTGAGGAGGAAGCCAGGGTCCAGAGCCAGAGAGGGAGAGTCGAAAGCCAAGCCGGGTCAGAACCTGAAGAATATGAGAGAACAAGAGCACAAGCGAAAACCAACCAGACTAGCAGAAGCTATGCAGAGCAATGATTCCCAGGGAGAACAGGGATAATAAATGTGGGTGAACCAATCAGAGAAGTAGGCAGAGCAGAGGTGTGCCATGGAGCGCTTTGCAATAGGTGCAGGCTGTAATCATTGCCTGTGCTCAGCTGTGGAGTGTAAAGGCAGGAGCGGTGGCTGCAGCTGCTGCCGGGGGACGTGGCCAGAAGCCCAGAGGGGTGAAAAAATTACAGCCGGAGGCGCGCGCTGTGTAAGCTCCTCCTGCGCGTGCCCCGACAAGATGGCAGCCGCGTGAGCCAGCGCCGGCCGGGATCGCAGGGCACTACAACGGGGATACCCCAGCGGGGAGCGAGGGGCAGCAGCAACAACCTCCGAGGCAGGTAAGGAGGTGTTGCGTGAGCCCTGCTTCCTGACAGTACCCCCCCTCGAGGATTTGACTCTGGACGATCCTTCCAAGGCTTCAAAGGGTACTTCTTATGAAAACGGTTCAAGAGTGTAGGGGCGTGGATGTGACCTTGGGGAAGCAAGGTGTGTTACTCAGGACCGTACCCCTTCCGTGTACGACAAACTGGACTCTCCCCCTGGAGAGACGTGAATCCACTATAAACTGTATCTCATACTCCTCGTATCCTTGAACTGTCACAGGGTCGGGTCTATGGGTATAGTCCGGAAAGAGATTACTCTGCACAAAAGGCTTCAATAAAGAGGTATGAAAAACGTTGGGTATCCTCATCGCTGGTGGGAGTTGGAGACAGAAGGAACCAGGGTTAATTTTTTCCAGTATGGAGAAGGGTCCCAGAAATTTAGGTGCCAATTTTGGGGAGGAGTTTTCAGTCGAATATTTCTTGCAGAAAGCCTGACCTTATCCCCTGGCTTGTATCTGGGAGAGGCTTGGCGACGTCGATCAGCCTGGAGTTTGAATTTTCCTGCAGCCTCCTAGAGAGATGACTGAACCTTAGTCCAGGAATCCTGAAGTAAGAGATCCGTTCGTCGAAATCCGGCACTCCCGAGGGAGTATAGGAGATTGGGAGACGAGCAGGATGGAATCCGTAATTTATAAAAAATGGGGACTTGCGGGTAGATTAATTCTTTATAGAATGAATAGCGAATTCTGGTTGACTCCCTCCGTTTGTCCATTCGTTTGAGGATGATATCCCGAGGAAAACGATAGGGAAAATCCGAGTCTTTTGGTGAAGGCTCGCTAGAACCTGGACACGAACTGGGAGCCCCTGTCCGAAACTATAGAAGTGGGAATCCCATGAATCCAAAAAATCTCCATGGAAAAAATATCCGCGAGGGCGGGTGAGGTGGGCAGACCTTGAAGGGAATAAAGTGTACCTGCTTAGAAAAACGATCTACAGTATCACTACTAAAATGGTGTTCATCCCCCTTGATCTGGACAATTCAACGATAAAGTCCATAGAGATATGGGACCAGGGGCGTTCCGGAATAGGTAAAGGCATAAGTAAGCCAGAGGGTTTCTGTTGAAGGGCTTTGCTTTGACACAGGTGGGACAGGCGCTGGTGAATTCCCAGATGGTTTTAGCCATGTTAGGCCACCAGAAAGTGCGTTGGATGAGGTCAAGAGTTCTCCTGAAGCTGGGATGTCCTGCAGAGCGGGAAGAATGACCCCATTCCAAGATCTTGGGGAGAAATTCATGGGCAGCATAAAGCCTCCTTTCTGGTACCTCTAGACCACCCGGAATGTTCCTTTGAGCCCTAAGGATCTTGTCCAGTATGTTAAACGAGGCAGCAGAAATTACGAGTCCCTTGAGTAGAATGGTCTCGGGAACCTCTTCGGGTCTCTACTCCAGGGAGAACTGTCTGGATAAGGCGTCAGCCTTCACGTTCTTGGTGCCTGGGATGTATGATAAAGTATACTTAAAACTGGAGAAGAAGAGTGCCCAGCGAGCCTGGCGAGAGCCCAGACGACGTGCAGTCTCGATATATAAAAGGTTCTTGTGGTCAGTAAGAATAGAAATTGGCTCTCTAGACTCCTCCAGAAGGTGCCTCCACTCCAGAAGAGCCATCTTGATAGCTAGCAGTTCTCTATTGCCCACATCGTAGTTCTTCTCAGCTGAAGAAATTTTTTTTGAGAAAAAAACGCCGGGGTGCAATTTGTCTTGCGGGGAAGATCTTTGTGAGATCCGCAATCTGATGCATCAACCTCTAGGATAAAGGGCAGGCTCGTGTCAGGATGTCGAAGAATGGGAGCAGAAACGAACATTAATTTTAAAGTTTCGAAAGCTGAGACTGCCTCAGGAGACCAGGCTGAGAGGTCGACCCCTTTCTTCGTGAGAGCAGTGATGGGCGCAATTATGGTGGAAAAATTCCGAATAAACCGTCGATAGTAATTCGAAAAGCCTAGAAAGCATTGAATGGCTTTGAGGGAATTGGGTTGAGGCCAATTGAGTATGGCTTTAAGTTTCTCGGGGTCCATAGAGAAGCCTTTGTCCGAGATGATGTATCCTAAGAAGGACGTAGAGGTCCGATGAAAAGGGCATTTCTCCATCTTGGCGTACAAGTGGTTGGAACGGAAACGGGAAAGGACGAGCCGGGTGTGTTGAACATGATCCTGAAGATTATTAGAAAAGATGAGGATATCGTCTAGATACACGATAACAAAGGAATTGAGTACGTCTCTAAAAATTTCGTTTATGAAATCCTGAAAGACCGCTGGAGCGTTACAGAGCCCAAAAGGCATCACCAGGTATTCATAATGGCCGCTACGTGTATTGAAGGCGGTCTTCCATTCGTCACCCTCCTGAATATAAATAAGGTTGTACGTCCCACGGAGGTCCAGTTTCGTGAACAACTTAGCCCCCTGGAGTCTATCAAAAAGTTTGGAGATGAGGTAGAGGGGGTACCGGTTTTTGACCGTGATCCGGTTGAGGCCCCGGTAGTCGATGCAAGGTCAAAGCGAATTGTCTTTCTTTTTAACGAAAAAAAAATCGGCTCCTGCGGAGAGGAAGAATGGCATATAAAACCCTTCTCAAGGTTTTCACGAATGTATTCGTCCATGGCTTTGGTCTCCGGTAAGGAGAGAGGATATGACTTGGATCTAGGGAGTCGAAGTCGATCGGACAGTCGTAAGACCTGTGGGGGGGGGCAGTACCTCGGCTCTAGTTTTGCAGAAGACGTCCAGGAAGTCGGAGTAGGGCTCTGGTAGGTCGATTTTAGGAGTAGACTGAACCGTAATCCCCGCGTCTTGCATGGGAGGAATGGTGCTAGGGATGAGTAACTCCTTCGATCTTGATTCCCATTGTATAGGAGTGCTCGACCTCCAGTCAATGCGGAGATTGTGCTGTTGGAGCCAGGGTAGACCTAGGGTGACCTGGGTCCCAGGGGAATGAATAACATCCAAAGTGAGGGTTTCAGTGTGACCGTCGGTGGAAGATAAGGTGAGGGGAATCGTCTCAAGGGAAATGAAGGCCGGGTTCAAGGGTCGACCGTCGATCCCTTCTAATCCGATGGGTACTCTCTTCCTGGTGAGTTGGATATTGTTACACTTTGTGAATTCCTGATCCACAAAGTTCCCTCCTGCCCCGGAATCAACAAAGGCGCCCGCAGAGGCGCGGAATGTGGGACCCGAAAGAGTGACCAGAATCAATAGCTTCTTGGGGAGCTCGTCTTTGGAAAGGGGGCAAGGAGAAATAGCACGCAGGGAGAGCCCCTTCTTACTCACTGGGTGGAGTCGTTTCACGGACGCAGGGGACAATTCCGAATAAGGTGTTCAGGAGATCCGCAATAGAAGCACAACCCACGGTCCCTGCAAAGTTGTTGTATTGGTGGATGGATCTGTTGTGCCCCCAGTTGCATGGGTTCCAAGGGTTCAAGGGCTGGTAACCGGGACGACAGGGGTCTTGGAGCCGGAAGGAACCTAGGAAAGGGGGGGAACAAAGGTACAAAATGGGGGCATTGGCATTCGGAGCGTCGCTCCTGGAGGCATTGATCCATCTGAAAAGTCTGAGCAATCAATTCCTCCAACACGCCTGGCCTGGGGTGGTCGGCAAGTTCATCCTTTACTGCATCCGATAAACCCTGCCAGAAGACGGCGATGAGTGCCTCCTGATTCCAATGGGTCTCAGCTGCTAGGGTCCGGAATTCCAGAGCATATCTGGCCACGGAACGGTGCCCCTGTGACAAAAGAAGAAGAGAAGAGGAGGCCGTATCGTGACGTAAGGGGGTGTCGAACACCTGCTGAAACTCCTGTCGAAAGCGAGCGTAGTCTTGGGTTATCTCCGGGCGGAATTACCAAATCGAAGAAGCCCATGCAAAAGCACCACCAGTCAAAAGGGAGTAAACATATGCCACTTTCTTACGTCCTGTGTTGAACTGAAGAGGCGCCATCTCGAACTGGACCTCACACTGGTTTAGGAAGCCGCGGCAGGCCTGCGGATCACCAGCATAGAGCTTCGACGCGGTATCTTGGTCTACGGTGTGGCTGCGCCAGGAGGTCCGGGCAAAGATGGGAAAGAAGCGCTAGGTGGTGAACCCTGGAGAGAAAGGTTGGTTAGCCGTTGGGCTAAGTCAGAGATTTGGGTGGACATGGTCTGATTCTGCACAACCAGGGCAGAGAGAATTTGGTCTAAGGTGGGTTCATCTGTTTTGATCTGGCCTGCATCGGTTGGGCTCTGCATAATGTCACGGTAGTGCTGCCCGCAGACCAGACCCATCCCTAGACTGAGGTGGAAAGTATAATATCACGCACCAGCAGCAGAGGAGCGTGTCTGGAGTGTGGTAGATACGTTGCCAGGCCAGGAGACTTTAGTTAGGTAACAAAAGGTACTTGCCGGATCCGGAGATAGAAGAATCGTGGTGATTGCCGTAGCCGGGGGTCGAGGGTGCCAGAGGTCCGGGAGGTAGATGTGCGAGCCAAGATCGGGGGCGGAGAGAGACTGCGTAGTGAGGAGGAAGCCGGGGTCCAGAGCCAGAGAGGGAGAGTCGAAAGCCAAGACGGGTCAGAACCTGAAGAATACGAGAGAACAAGAGCATAAGCAAAAACCAACCAGACTAGCAGAAGCTATGCAGAGCAATGATTCCCAGGGAGAACAGGGGTAATAAATGTGGGTGAACCAATCAGAGAAGGAGGCAGAGCAGGGGTGTGCCATGGAGCGCTTTGCAATAGGTGCAGGCTGTAATCATTGCCTGTGCTCAGCTGTGGAGTGTAAAGGCAGGAGCGGGGCTGCAGCTGCTGACGGGGGGCGTGGCCAGAAGCCCAGAGGGGTGAATGAATTACAGCCGGAGGCGCGCGCTGTGTAAGCTCCTCCTGCACGCGCCCCGACAAGATTGCAGCCGCCTGAGCCAGCGCCGGCCGGGATTGCAGCAATAACCTCCGAGGCAGGTAAGGAGGTGTTGCGTGAGCCCTGTTTCCTGACAGGTCTCTGGTATCTTGCAAGCATCAAACAGTCCTCCTGTGTGCTTAAGAGCCTCTCTTTCTGTCAGTTTCAAGCAGGATGGTGTCAGTGCTCGTTTTTATTACCCTCTTGTTGGTGTTAACACTCCGCAAGTGTTTCCCCGTTTCACGCAAGACTGTGTGCCTATTACATCTTCCCAAGAAGCCGTGTGTATCCTTCGCTACACCGCACTGAGTGAGCCCTTGCAGGCGGTTCGTAGAAGAGTGCGACCGGACTGTGACGTCACTATCGGGCGCTCCATGGAGGAGTAGCGACACGTGACTAACGTGCTTGGATGCGGATGTGAGCGGAGGCTGCTACACGCTGATGAGGATCGATGTTCCAGGACTATCCGGCAGCAGAGACTGAGACCTGCCCCGTCTTGAGTGAGAGGGAGACGGCTTCCACAACTACCAGCTTGACATCAGATGAGGAGAGATCCCCTGCACCCTACAATCGAGTGAGGAGTGCCGTCTGGAGCTGTGTACTGGTGTGGTATACCCAATTACCAACTGCTCATATTTTACTCTATTGATGTACGCAGATTATATATATTTTTATAAGTAAACTTAAATTTTTATTGTACTTCACTATGTGCGTTGTGCGCCTTGTTTTTTTGTCTCTTCCATAGCTCTAGGGGTGTTGGGACACCCCCAACAAGGGCTGCAGACGCACCATATGTGACTTTTCCACATTCAAGGTTGAATTTTTCTGATTATATTATCACTGTGCACTGCATATTGCTTATTGTGTTTTACTAATTATTAGCTGCGCACCAATCACTTATTTGTTCATGCTGTTCTACATGTCTGATTATTTAGGTGGAAACTGGTTAATTGTCTTTGGCTGCAAGTAACCAGCTCCCTACTGGACTCATCAGACCACTACAGGCTTATGTGAGGTAAGGTGCTCAAAGTGTGCTATACACAAGAAGGAGGGGAGTGCACTCTGGGTATTAAAGCATTGATAGATGTATACACTTGAGCATCAAACAATGGGGCACCAGATACCCTGAAGGTCGGGGTAGGTAGTCCAAGGACAGCCTCCCCTACCTCATTGGGTTCGCCCTAAGTACTCACGGTATTCACTGCCACCAGAGTCTCCCCTCCACCGCGTGCTGCTGTAGAGAAATGGAGTCCAGCAATGTAGAGAGTAATGCAGCGCACCGCGATCAAAAAAGAAGAACAGGTCTGGCCAAAAAGATGTATTCTTTAATGAAGTCTCATAAAAACAAGGGATGCAGCCCTTCTACGCGTTTCGTGTCTAGCACTTTATCAAGAAGCACTTCCCACGGTCCCTGCAAAGTTGTTGTATTGGTGGATGGATCTGTTGTGCCCCCAGTTGCATGGGTTCCAAGGGTTCAAGGGCTGGTAACCGGGACGACAGGGGTCTTGGAGCCGGAAGGAACCTAGGAAAGGGGGGGAACAAAGGTACAAAATGGGGGCATTGGCATTCGGAGCATCGCTCCTGGAGGCATTGATCCATCTGAAAAGTCTGAGCAATCAATTCCTCCAACACGCCTGGCCTGGGGTGGTCGGCAAGTTCATCCTTTACTGCATCCGATAAACCCTGCCAGAAGACGGCGATGAGTGCCTCCTGATTCCAATGGGTCTCAGCTGCTAGGGTCCGGAATTCCAGAGCATATCTGGCCACGGAACGGTGCCCCTGTGACAAAAGAAGAAGAGAAGAGGAGGCCGTATCGTGACGTAAGGGGGTGTCGAACACCTGCTGAAACTCCTGTCGAAAGCGAGCGTAGTCTTGGGTTATCTCCGGGCGGAATTACCAAATCGAAGAAGCCCATGCCAAAGCACCACCAGTCAAAAGGGAGTAAACATATGCCACTTTCTTACGTCCTGTGTTGAACTGAAGAGGCGCCATCTCGAACTGGACCTCACACTGGTTTAGGAAGCCGCGGCAGGCCTGCGGATCACCAGCATAGAGCTTCGACGCGGTATCTTGGTCTACGGTGTGGCTGCGCCAGGAGGTCCGGGCTGCATCCCTTGTTTTTATGAGACTTCATTAAAGAATACATCTTTTTGGCTAGACCTGTTCTTCTTTTTTTATCGCGGTGCGCTGCATTACTCTCTACATTGCTGCACTACAGGCTTATATTGAAGGCTTAAACAGGGGTTAAGTCCCTGTTACAAGCGGTACCAGCTATTCATGTCAATATTCCCCCCTTCCCCCCTGGCATCAGTCCGGAAACTTGCGCCCAGTGCATTAAAGTTGAGAAATAGATTTCCTATATTTAATGCCAATGTTAAAGAATGCATTGGTTTTTCAGCTAGTCACTGCATACCACAAAGAGACAGCTTCAAACATAGAACCCATTATATTTATTCTGGCATAGTCCTCTAAAATGTAATTAGATTGCATAAACAGTAAATAACTGTAATGTGATTTATCTTACCTCGGAAATCAACACTGATGCCAGATGAGCGTTGATGCCAATAGCGACGTGGAGGATGGTAGATCATCAAGTGATTATGGCTGCAGAATGTTTACTAATATCATACTACAATCCTTCTCCTATGAAAATGGACCACAGCAGAGGGCTTCAAGCACATGCAAATACAATAGAGGGTTAAGCAAAACCTTCCACAGAACTTTTTCCCACTGAAATACCAAGGACGGGCACATGCAGACAAAAAACAGAGCAGGTAGCCCGATATCTAGTATGTGAGCATGTCACTTTCTAATGAGATACAAAGATACAGCACATTTATTCACTTTTGCTAGTTTATAAAACATTTTTTAATTGTTTTAAATTTGTTGGTATTGTGTTGATGCATAAATATATACAATAAGAAAATAAGATATGTATTATGAAGTTTATCTTGACGTGGTTAGCAGGCTTAAATCAATTTTTGATCAAAAGATGCAACCAAACGACTCCTTTGTTAAAAGACTTTGGATCAAAAATTTTACATTTCACAATTAAATTGCATGCCAATTAGGAAAGTAGTAGTAGTACATGAGAGACAGGCTGTCATCTTCCGAATATCTGAGAAGGACATCACCATAGCGTTGGGAAGGTGCGTGCAAATGTGTCTAACTTTTCTTTAGCTTTCTTCTGAGAAATAAAGAACATTTTATGTTTATATCGCAGATCGGGCCCCCTAAGGTGTTCTGGGGTCTGGCTATACAGTATGTCTCTGTGTGGTGCATACCTGCTGGCAACAGGAGGGCCTGAGTCTCCCGCGATGACACGGGGGACAACAGGACAGGTTACTTGGGTGAATGCCTTCGTTCTCCTTCAATGGTGCAGCGTCTCCATCTGTAGTAAGCCCCAGGAATGCGGGGTGGAATCCCTACCACAGAAATCCCTCTCCCAGGGATGAGAGATTCCAGTCTCACACAAGGTTCTCTTTAAACAGCAGACTCCTTTATTCAGTCTCCCGCAGGCAGCAGATAGTTACAGTTGATATCCAATGCCACCAGATATTCTCCTTAGTGATGGCCCCTGCCTCCACCCTGGACCCAAGGGCCATCCAGAGTGGGGCTATCTATTCACTCGCCCCCTAAGCAGGGTGAGAGGTATTTGGTTCACCTCACTATATTCTATCAGCTCTACTCATGAGCTGCTCACTCCTCTCCTCCCTAACACTAACTCCAAACTGTCACACTCTTCTCTGTGTGCTCTCTGTGTACTCACTGTGTCTAAATAGGAAGTGACACTGCTCTATGAAGCCTCCAGTAGGCACCACCCCTGTGTCTCTTGATTGGACACAGGGTCACGTGACCTACCTTCACTTACACAGCCCAGTGTCATAAGCAGGGAAAACCCATGACAACTCCTGGCAATCTGCCCTTAGCAGAGTTTACACACAGGAGGAGGATAGAACTATAGCTCCATTTCTTACCAGGGCTACATATATATACCGTACACATACACCATGTTTAGGAGAACAGGAATCGTTCATATTTTCATCATATTATAGATTTCTCACTTAATCCCCATGAAAATATGCTCAATTGTAGGTCTCTTATGTAGATTAACACTATATAAGAAGCACAATGTAGACAATCAACTGATGTTAACTAAATTGATGTCACTGTATTATGTCACCAGAAACCAGATACCAGATACAATGCAGTAGGTTCATGTTCATTAAAAAAGAAATAGGAGTTTTTCCTTCGTAATTCGTAAATGTGTTAAACTGTCGTAATCTAATATGAAACACTAAGATTCTATAAAGTTTGAGTTAAAATTATGGTTAAAATTATTTGTTTGACTTCCGGAATGGCACCAGACAGAGCAACAGCAGAAGACTAAGCTCAGTGAAGGCTCCACCAGATCGCAGCCAAAAAGGCAATAATCTGCAGGGGGGGGGGAAGCACAGGAGGAGTAGAGAAAGCTAGAGGAGAGGCTCCTTAGCATTTTAAAGTCAGATTACTCGCCGTCGTCCCCCCCCCCCCCCCAAAATGGAGGGGGTTCTGTTTTTTTCTAGGCAAAGTGAAAGCAGAGTGCTGAGCTCTGCAGAAACCTAGCTAGTAATCACCCAAAACAGCAATAGCCTGAACAAAAAGTGACAGGCAAGGAGAGAGGAATGGGTCCCACAGGTGAGCTGGATGGAAAAATCTCTGTCAAAAAAATCCAAGATGCCTCCAAAGCAGCAGCAATGTCCTGAGAAGGCAGAGAAGAAAAAGGAAAAATCGAAGATGGCTGCCGACCTCATGGAGCAGCATGCAGAGGCTCAGGATGATGTCTGTGACCCACAGGAGAGTGAGGGACACACTGAGCAGAGAACGCATGGTGAGGTGGCCAGAGCTGTGGGGAGGGAAATCATGCCACCACTTCTGACTAAAAGCTTTGAAAAGCTGCAGAGAGCCATAGAGGATCTTAAAGGGAAACTCCCCTCCCAGAGCACCGGAATAGAGGAGGCTGAAAATAGAATGAGTGACCTGGAGGAAAACGCTGCAGCACGGCAACTAGAAATGCAGACTTTAAAAAGAAAGAATCAGTCCCTAGAGGAAGAAATTGATGATCTGGAAAATAGATCACAGAGAAATAATGTGCTCATTATTGGGATCCCAGAGTCTGTGAAACCAATACAATTAAGGGACTTTTGCTCCAAATGGATACCAGAGAAACTGGGAATTACTCATGGTGGAGCCCAGGTCAAGATTGATATGGCCCACAGACTAGGTCAGATCAGACCAGGGCAAGAAAACAGACCCAGGGCAGTAATGGCAAAAGTCCTAGATTTTGTAAAAAAAAGCGAACCTGCTATGGGCATATAGAAGTGCTGGCAGCCTAATATTTGAGGGACATAAGATCCTGTTATTCCAAGACTATTCAGCAGCGGTGTCAGATAAAAGGAGGGAATTCAGCAAGGTGTGCAGCGCTCTCTTTAAGGGCAACAAAACAATTACACTAAGCTACCCTGCCACGCTGAGAGTCTTCACTGAGGCAGGAACAAGAGTGTTCAACATGGCAGAGGAAGCAGAAAAGTTCTTACAGAAATCAGAGGCAAAGGCACGAGATAAAGGCTCTGGGGCGAATCAAGGAGCAATGGAAGAAACGACGAAAGCCCCAAAAGGAGGGAGGCCAGCAAGAGAACAAAACGGCACAGAGAAAGAGAGCACCGGGACTTTAAAAGTATCTTGAGGACTTGGAATGGGGCAAAGGACTAAAAGTACTTCTTGGGGTATCCTGACATAAAAGATTGAAGGAGGGAAAAAGTTTGTGGAGTAGAGGAGACTAGAAGAATTGCCTTGTTAACAGTTATTGGGGAAGGCCGAAGTTCAAGGCCAAGCTAGGTGCATTAAGTAACTAAGTAGATAAAAAAAAAAGTTATGCTAATACAAGCAGCAGTTAAATATGTTTTTATAAGGTAGTGGTAAGGGGTATAACAGGTTAATAAGGCCTTATGAAGAAACCTTGCGGTTTCGAAACGCATTGGAATTGATTGCGATTTGACATTCAAGTGAACCGATACATCCGATTGTAACGGTTCGACCCCCACCCAATCTCATATTGGCCCCTATGTGAGGATACTGTCCCATGTCACATGTAATGTAGTGTGGTGCACCTGCTGGCTTACAGGACTCCTGAGTCTCCCGCTTGATGGTATAGGGGAATTCACCAGGACTGGCTCATGAGGTAGTGCTGAGATCTACTCACTTTTGGTACAGCGCCTCCATCTCTTCCAGGTCCCCACGACAGCAGGGAAGAGTCTCTTGAAGAGAACCCCTGGGTGCTGCTTCTCCCTGAATGACTCCAGTCTCAGGCAACAAGGTTCTTTTCAATAGAGCAATCTTTATTAACATCTTCATAGGCAGACTGCCCCTCATAGCGGCCGCTCTTTAGTCGCACATGTTCAAGGTTGCCCACCTCAAGGAAGTCCCTGGACACCACTCCTAGTCAGGGCCCTAGAAGCTGTCCTTGCTGTTCCCTTACTCACTAATAGAGTAAGGGGAATAGTCTGTCCACCTCTCCCCTGAGGGAGGTCCACAATCCTTGCCAGAGCCCTGGCACTGTGTTGGGTCAGACAGTCACACTGCAATTTTGCTCTGCAGCTCATCACACAGAACACTGCAACTGACACAGTGAACAGACACGGAACCACTAACTTTAGGAATTGATGCGTTATATATAGCTCCAGTAGACACCCCCTTGTGTCAATGTAAGTGGACACAGAGCATGCTGTCACTTCCTTTGCTACACACTACACCACACAGGGGATGAGGGCAAACCTCATGATTACTCCTGGCAAACCTGCCCTCTTAACAGGGTTTACTGCACAGGAGGAGAGAGGCATGTAACCCCAAAATTACACAGGGCTACACGATAATCTGTTACTGATGTGAATTTCTAACCGGCGAGGGGATTCAGACGCGCGATACTCACTGTCGCGGCAGAGTGACGTCACGGACTGTGAGACGGAGAGACGGGCGGCTGCAGGCACGCAGTGAATCACCGCCAGCTATCACTCCCACCAATGGAATTCATACAGTATAATCCTCTAGTAGCAAGTTTGTTTGGGACATTTCCACCTGCAAGTGCAGGACTGGCGACGGAACCCTGAATCTACTGCAGACAATACCTAAGGGCATTAGAGGTATCTCCCAAGACCCAGAGGCACTAACCTGTGTCAAACCCAGATGACATCGTGCTGGAGAGACCTGGTTGGCGCTTGGGTAACAACTAACCTTTGAAATGCTGTTATAATTCACCTTTGATGTACGCTTAATACTCACCTGTATTATACAATTGATTAATATAATTTTTAATGCACTATGAGCCTTGTGCGCTGTGTTTTTGTGTTTTTCGCTGTTCTAACAAGTAGTTAGAAAAGCCAAAAGCGTAATAGTTAGGCATAAATTGAAGGATATATATTATATGGCGGTGCGGGAGGAGTGAAGTATCACAATACGGTGTGAGGCAGGAGCTGCTACTGGAAAAAAGGAAAGTCAATAAAAGTGATGTTTATGTTAATGTTTTTTCTTTCTATGTGTGTGTTATGCTATATTGTAGTATTGTCAGATGTGTTTCAGCTCGTGGAATTAAGGTCATCAGCAGCAAAAGTAATAGAAGGACTGCATGCATGGTGCGCTGTAGGAGAGAGTAAGATACCCACAAAGCAGCAGGAGAACCGCAAGTATATAATCACAAACACACAGTAAAATGTACATGAAAATAGTCTCTTGGAACGTAAAGGGCATACATTCTGCAATAAAAGGAAACAAAGTTCTTAGACACCTGAAAAAATGAAGGACAGATATTGCACTATTTCAGGAAACCCACCTGAATGAAGACGAAAATAAAAAAAACTTAAGAGGGACTGGGTGGGAGAATGTATTTATTCCCCAGCCGTGGGAAAGAAGGGAGGTGTAGCAATTCTAATCAATAAAGCACTGCCCCTGGAAATAATAACTTCCTCTGGGGACACAACAGGGAGACTGGTGCAATGCAGAGTAACGATACATAAAACAGAATTAAACATTTATAATCTACAGTATATGGCCCAATGAAAATAGCCAGAGCTTTTTCCAGAGCACGGTGGAAAAAATATTGAAAGACAAAAGTAATAATTTTATAGTGGGCAGAGATTTTAATGTAGCTCAAGATCCATTGTTAGACAAATCAGTGCAAAATATTCAACAGAAGAGACTAAATCCAGGACAGAAGAGTATTAAGACTCTGCGGGAAGTGCTAGGGGTGACGGACTGCTGGAGGTTACTAAATCCCATAGAGAGGGAGTACTCCTTTTTCTCCCATCCTCATAATACCTTTTCAAGAATCGATTATTTTTTTAATGTGACCATCTAATCCCTAACCTGGGTATGGCTTCCATTGAAGATATCTTGATTTCTGACCATGCTCCAGTATGGGCTAAATATTGGGCAGAAAGTGCACAAAGATAGGATATCGAGGTTCCCTTCACACTTATATCACAATGAGGAGTTTAAAGCTTTCCTACTAAACAAATGGTACCAATTCAAGGACAATAACAATGCACACCAACAAGAAGGAAAACTGTATTGGGAAACGGCAAAGGTGGTGCTAATAAGAGATACAGTATAATGGCCTTTTCAAATAAAATAAGGAAGGAAATAGACACGGAATTCAGGAAACGCGTGACGAGCTAAGTGAGACTTACAGGAGATTTAAACGTAAACCATTTTTGGCCACAAAAGAGGAATATTTAAAAAAAAAAGGACATGTGATATATGGCTGCAGAGAAAGGAAGTTAAAAAAATGCAATATAGAGACTTTAATCTACCAGTATAGATATGGGAATAAAGCTGGCAAACTAATGGGGAATTTAGTTAGGAACTACACATCATCTAAACATATACCGAAAATACAGAAAGCTAATGGGGAAATCTCAACTGACCCCAAAGAAATATCTTTAGCATTTCAAGAATACTATCAAAAATTATATGGAAAGAGCGCGGAAAACTCAGAGGTAATGGAGGATTTCATGGGAAAATTAAAATTGCCTAAATTAACAAGGGAAGAACAACAAAGATTAAATGAGCCAATTTCCATAGAAAAAATATCAGAATCTATTAAAAAAATTAAAAATGGCAAAGCACCAGGGCCCAATGGGTTTGGGGCTGAATTCTATAAAATCTTAAGTGTGGAAATAGGTCTACCACTTAAGGAAGCGTTCAAAGATATATTAAAAATGGAAGAATACTTAGAAACAGGAAAGATGGCTTTCATAAGGATTCTTCACAAGGAAGGGAAAACCCCACTAAATCCAGAATCATATACTGTAGCCCAATTTCATTATTAAATCACGATGCCAAGATCCTCTCAAAGATTTTAGCAGAGATACTAGCATCAATCCTACCAAAATTGATCCATCAAGATCAATCTGGATTTGTAAAAGGGAGACATCCGGTAAAGAATATTAGAAAGTTATAGCTGCTGTAAACTGGACCAAATCTAATATGAAAAATAACAAACATAATATTATAATATCAATAGACGTTTAAAAGGCTTTTGATAATATAAGCTGGAAGTATCAGTTCCGGGTGCTGTAAAAAGTGGGGACTGAGGGACCTTTCCTTGGGATAATACAATCAACGTACGCAGATAAAAAAGATAAAATAATGGCAGCGGGGTTACTGTCTCCCGAGTCTTCCGAGTTTGCTCTTTAATTTAGCTATCGAGCCTTTGGCGAATATCTGAGACATCTGGAAAGATTCAAGGGAATCAACATAGGGAGGTATGAGGCTAAATTAGCTCTATTTGCGGACGATCTGCTGCTTCTAGTGTCTAATCCGGAGGAGGCGTTGCCCAACATATTTAAAGCTATTGGGGATTTTGGTAAATTCTCAGGGTTCAAACTCAGTATTACAAAAACAGAAATATTAATCCTCACAAATAACAATGATGTAACATGGGATGAGAATTTACCCTTTAAAATGACAAGGAAATCTATAAAATATCTAGATATTAATAGTGCAGCGGACCTGGGAAAACTACAGTATATGTAGACAATTTTAAGAGTATTTTTCAGAAGGTAATAAAGGAACTGGAAGGGTGGCAGAACCTCCCTCTGAACCTGTCAGGGAGATGCCAACTGGTCAAAATGGTCAGCTTTGCCAGAATTCTCTACCCCTTACACATGTTACCATTACTAATAAAACACAGAGATACCAAAGAATTAAAAATAGCATTTAGTAGGTTCATTTGGAGAAGAGGGAGACCCAGAATGGCATTAAAAAAAAACTACAACTATGCAGAGAATTGGGGGGACTACATTTCCCCAATATCAGAAAGTACAATTTAGCATGTGTTATAAGGCATAATGGCGATTGGATATTGGAGAAAAGTTTCCACTGAAATTTAGAGATAGAGCAGCAGCAAGTATGGCCTATGAATGTAAGAGATATACTACATCTCATTCATTTGAATGGGATTGGCAGAGACCCCCGCTATGTTAATCTGATGGGCCATTAGTCTGTCTGCAGAAATGTCACAGAAATATTGCAGCATTACTGGGAGATTGCCCCAGATTTTCCCAGGCAAGTGTTCAGATTCTCGTGGCTGCATCAGTATATACAAAGTGGGGAGCATTGCCGCGAGAGATCAAAGATAATATATTGGTAAGAGACACTTACGCAGCATGGAAGACAATAAAGTCGAATATGGGATTATCATACACAATCTCTACATTTCTGCCTATTAAGGGAAACGCAAACTTCCTCCCAGGCCAAAATCAGACATCCTTTCAATTGTGGGAAGGCAAGGGCTTTATGTGTATAGGACATTTGATAAAGGAAGACCAGGAGAGGCTCCTTACCTTTGAGGAATGAAAGGAAAAGTGGGAGATACCTAGTTCACATGGCTATTCGTATGCACAGGGGATACAATATTGTAAATCACTGGAAAACTATAAAAAGGAAGTATTGTGAAATAATATGTTTGATCATTTTTTTAGTCTTTTTGGAGAAAATAGATACACTATATCAGATACATAAAATTTAGTAAGAGACAAATGATTCTGCTCTCCACTATTTCCAATCCGAGTTCTTAAAACTCTGTGACACCCATGCTCCACTACGCAGAATAAGAGTACGGGGGGCCCACCTTCTGAGGGTTACAACGGACCTTTTAGCACTCTACCATTTCAAGGATGCCTTGTGGAAAAGCTACAAAGTAACTGGCACTACCAAGGATCTTCATAGCTACAGATGCCTGAGCAATATGTGTGCAATGCAAACAAGACATGCAAAAGCACAATATTACTCTGACAATCTTCACCAGAATACATCAAACCCAGCTAACTTCTGTAAGGTTACAACAATATATTCCAGCCTTCTAACTATCAACAACCAAGTAATATCATTAAGGAGGATATTACTCTGACAAATCCCATTGACATTGCAAATGCATTCAATGATTACTTTGTGGGATGTGCTACTAACTTATTAGCAAAACGCAACCCAAACCACAAACATGAACTTCATTCTGAGAGCACACCTATAGCCCCACCCTCTCCAAACACTGCTCACAATTTTCAATTTGTCCAAGCAACCGAAGAGGAGATTACACAAGCGCTTCTCAAACTAAAACTAAGCAGTGTTCACTCCCAACTAAGTGATTACTATACCAAGACAAATTTCCCTAGCAAATTCCAATCTGTCTTTCATCCCAAACACTCCACAGTAACTACTCTCCTAAAAGTTTGCAATGAGATCCAGTGTGGAATGGAACGGGGACAACTCACTGGTGCAATATTCCTTGATTTTGCAAAGGCTTTTGATACTATAGTTATCCTGCTTAACAAACTCCAGTGCTCTGGAACAGGGAAGAATGCTTTAAACTGGTTTCATTCCTAACCCCAACATGTGTCTATCTCAGGCTCCAACTTCAACCCCTTGGATATCACCTTTGGTGTCCCACAAGGCTCTGTTCTGGGGCCCCTACTCTTCTCAGTGTTCATCAATGATCTTCCTACAGCTTGTAAGGGAGCTTCAATACACATGTAAGCAGATGACACAATCTTATATACACACAGCCCTAGCCTCTCCGACCTTGATTTCAATCTGACTTTTCGAGACTTGAAAATTGGATTTACCAAAACAAACTGTTTTTTAAACACTGACAAGACTGTAACAATGGTATTTGGGACCAACCCAAATTAACAAGCGCCAAGCTTCCAATGACTGAGCTCCAGATCAGATCCAACGCTAACACCACCCTAACTCCTGTTACTAGTTTTAAATACTTGGGTATATGGTTTGACTCCCATTTAACATTTGGGATGCACATTGATACCTGACATCCAAAAACTATGCCAAACTAGGTGTACTTTACAGGAACAAATCCTTCCTAAGTCTGCTGGTAAGAAAGCGTATTGCACAGCAGATGCTAATGCTTATTATCGACTATGGGGACATAGTTTATGACTAAGCACCTCAAAACCAACCTTAGTAAATTTGATACCCCCTACAATTCAATATGACATTTTGTCCTCCAATGCAACTACAACACACACCCCTGCTAAATGCTCAAAGAACTAGATTGGTCATCACTTGACTATAGGCACAAAGTTCACCTTTCCTGTCTTGCCTTCAAATACTTTCAGGGCAAGCAACCTGTATATCTGAACAAGCTCTTCACCCCTACCACATGCAGCACTTTCCTGAGATCTGACTCCAAAAGACTGTTCATGGTTCCAAGGTTCATTAAAGTATCCGGCCGCTTCTCCTTCTCTTACCGTGTACCCCAAAACTGGAACAATCTACTGGAGACTCTCACAGCCACCACCAGTTTAAGTTCTTTCAAATCTAAGGCTGCCTCACATTTTAATCTGGTCTGTCACTGTCACATACGCCTATAATATATGTTAAGAGAAATTGGGAAACAAGAAATCCAAGGTGACGAGTTATGCAGTGTTCATGGTTTATATTAGTCACACTTCATTAAGTATAGTGCACCATGTCGATTCCGTGTACCGTGGGGCTGTTTATATGTATGATGCCAAGTACAGCTACTTGAACCCTTATAGAATCAAGAATGGCATAGTGGAGAAGTTATAAGGGGGAACCGGGATGTCCGTTGGATGTCGTGAGACAGGCACTTGACCTCTACCCACTATATGCCACAAAGATAGCAGTCCTCTTGAGGTAATAAGCATACATATATCAGATAAGCTATTTACAGCCTCCACGTATTGTCCGGATCAGCGTGCTCCCTGCCGAGGATTGAAAACCGGAAATGAAATACCGTAGGGGAAGAATATCAGTGGTGCACAGCGCAATGCAAAAATAGATACGCCTGGGTTGTACATGTTAAAAAATGATTTATTTGGCCATTGGCAAGTAATCAAAGAGGGGATAACCCCACACACAAGCTCTGACGCGTTTCACCCAATCAGGCCAAATAAATCATTTTTTTACATTTACAACCCAGCCGTACCTACAGTATTTTTGCAGAATGGGTAACCGTTGTTCAAAGCTCAATCCTCCATAACTACAGATGCAGTCTTGACTTTAGTCCCTAGACATTGGGGGAAATAACCCAAACACTAGGCAATTCAGTGTGGCCAGTGCATAGCAGGCTGTAATGGCTAATCAGATTAACACAGTGAGGGTCCCTCTGTTTTAACGGGACTCGCGCTGGGTGAATCGTACCGGGCTGCACCTGTCTATAAGAGATGCGCAGTAAGAGAGAGACTGAATCAGTTAGTCTACCTATGCGCCTCTAACAGGTGATCGCGAGTGCTTTTATTTTATTTTTATAACATAGTATTGTAGCAGTGGGTCTCCTGAGCTTAGCTGCATTGATTTGAGCCTTGGGGACCCCCTGCTTACTGAGTTACAGGCCCTGTTATGGGGTGCCAGTATCCCAGCGGCCATGTTTAAATTCTCCCATGTCACGGCTAAGGTGATCGGGAGATTTAAACAAAGCCAAGGGATACCAGCACTCCATAATGGGACCTGTACTCGGGAAGCAGAGGTCCTCGAGGCTGAAATGAATGCGGTTCAGCTCCGGAGACCCTCCACTAAAATACTGCATTATTAAAATAAAAGCATGACCCAGCCAGCATATAGTACATTAAAGTTCTACGTACCCCTGCCAGGATGAAGGCCATCATTGTTCCCCTTGTCTTCCTTTTCTTCAGTGGGCACCAACAGGAAAATCACCTTTGCAGTTATTAACCAGTGTGGTAATTAAGGGGTTAATCCCTCCTCCCGCTACCCACTGGGAGGCCTAACCACCCTCCCTGAGGCAACTACCCCCACCCCCAGTAAACCAATTGATTGGCACAGTGGCACTCCATGCACGTGCAGCATTGTACACTGGAGCCGTAGACTAAGAGTCTCTTCTGACCTGTTGTGTATTCAATCTGTGAGGTACTGATGTAGTAAAGCTTCCTGTGTTCTTTACCGCAACTGCAACCGAAGGATTAACGCATGCGGGGGGTCCCATTCAGAAGCATGAACCCCTGCAGCATGATTGCGATAGACACTGTCCCCAGCGCCTCGGACAGCAAGTCTTGCTACATCTGTAGATCACTCTTAAGATTACTCTTAGATTGAGAGTCAGCTAATAAAACCTTACTATCCGTAAGTCTAACCCTCTGAAAGGAGTCCGAAAATCATTGACTATCATAGCCTTTAGCAATTAACTTTCCTGTAAGAACTTCAGATTGTTGCAGAAAATCAGACTCAGCAGACAATTTATTTTGATACGATTGAACTGGCTTAGAGGTATACTATCAAACCATTTTTTTATGGTGATTTCTTGTAGCATGATAGTAACTGTTGACAGCAACGGATTTAGAATGAGTATCTGTTTTTATATTAGATGCATCAACATAACGTAACAGGTACAGAAAGATAAAAGAACTGGAACTGATAGTACTCGTAAATGTCTCCTACCTTCCAGAGCGTGCTGACTGGTGATTATAAGATCTTTATCTCTCGATTTTATTTCCTTCTGTTCCTGTGAGTGCATTTTTTTATCTTTTGACGTATATTAAGTGTTTTACTATTGTACACTATGCTTATCTTTGTTTTGTTAAGATTTATTTTGCATATGATTTATCCTATAAGACGCTGCCTGAGACTCCTCTGCATATGAATATTTGAAAATTCTTCCACTAAAGCTTCTAAGGAGGACATTGATTTCTATATATTCATTTAGACTTTATTCCTTTTTCCCTTTCATTTTTTTCTTACACTGCATATTTAAAATGCTTTTATTAGTGCGTTGTTTATATTGTTTTCAATTTGTCCCCTATAAACCACACTTTTTATTGACAGTCGCTGTTACTTTTAGAGTATATATTTTGTTTTTGGTTTCACATTATATACACTTCATCTATTCTACATAGTAATCATTTTTATATAGTAGTATATTTTATAGTTCTTTTGGCACTATTCGTTTGCTTCCCTTTTTATATTTACTCTTGGACACTCTTGGGCACCTGATGGAGGGAGTTGTACCCCGAAACATTGTGTGATGTGCTTCTGCTCCTTTGGTTATCTGCAAAATTTAAATATGTACTTCTAAATAAAGACTTTTGACGTAATAATTGTAAGTGCAACTGAGCATTTAAATTGTTACTGTTTGTATTAACCCGTCAGCCACCTGGGGGACCACGAAGGCATACATAATGCATACCTTTAAAACCACTATGGCTTTGAAGGTATTAATTTTAAAAATATTTTTACCGGCAGATGGTGATGTATATATTGTATCACATCACAATATACATCTGGCATCTTCCTTAGAATATAGCTAACGTGAGCCAGCATTACTGGCAGCTAGCACCGGGATGTCCTATCCCGGCACTGGCCGTCTACCGCCATGTTAGCCATATTCTAATGAGGGCCCTAACGTCCATCGTTTTTGCGTATAATTAAACCCAGGGAAACTAATGTCCATTAACTATTTAAGTAAAGTCATGTAATTTACCCTGATTTATTGGCACTCTGTGGATCTGGGTCTAAGGGTTTGAGTTGCGGTGAACACAACAACATTATGGTGCACCAGAAATGCCTATGGCTAAGACTTGTGATTGCATATACCAATAAGATTGTATTGAAAAAGAATTCATTGTCGACTAAAGTATTGTATTGTATTGTATGGCTTTATTTATATAGCGCCATTAATGTACATACAGTAGCGCTTCACAGTAGTAATACATGTGGTAATCAAATAAATAACAGATAATATAAATAACAGATCATGGGAATAAGTGCTTTAGACATAAAAGTAACATTAAGGAAGAGGAGTCCCTGCCCCGAGGAGCTTACAGTCTATTTGCTAGGTTAGGTTGAACGTACAGAGACAGTAGGAGGGAGTTCTGGTAAGTGTGTCTGCAGGGGGCCAAGCTTTATGTATCATGTGTTCAGAATATCCACAGTGCTATTCATATGCTTCTTTAAGCAAGTGTGACTTAACGTGGGTCTTAAAGGTGGATAGAGAGGGTGCTAGTCGGGTTATGAGGGGAAGGGCATTCCAGAGGTGTGGGGCAGTCAGTGAAAAAAGTTTAAGGCGGGAGAGGGCTCTAGATACAAAGGGGGTAGAAAGAAGACATCCTTGTGAAGAACGCAAGAGTCTGGATGGTGCATAACGAGAAATTAGGACTGAGATGTAAGGAGGGGAGGAAGAGTGTAAAGCTTTAAAAGTGAGGAGAAGAATGGAGTGTGAGATGCGGGATTTGATCGGAAGCCAGGAGAGGGATTTCATGAGGGGAGATGCTGAGACAGATCTAGGAAAGAGTAGAGTGATTCTGGCAGCAGCATTTAGGATAGATTGTAGGTGAGACAGGTGAGAAGCAGGAGGTTACAGTAATCAAGACGGGAGAGAATGAGGGCCTGAGTCAGAGTTTTAGCAGTCAAGCAACAGAGGAAAGGGCGTATATTTGTTATTTTGCGGAGGAAAAAGCGACAAGTTTTAGAAATGTTTTGAATGTGAGGGGCGAATGTGAGAGAGGAGTCGAGTGTGACTCAATGTTGAGTTTAAGGCGGCGGAGGGCCATCCAGGATGATATAGCAGAGAGACATTCAGAAACTTTGGTTTGTACAGCAGGTGTAAGGTCGGGTGTTGAAAAGTATATTTGTGTGTCATCGGCATAGAGGTGATATTTAAACCCAAAAGATGTTATTAGGTCACCTAGAGAGAGTGTGTACAGAGAAAAGAGAAAAGGTCCCAGGACAGAGCCCTGGGGTACCCCCACAGAGAGATCAATAGAGGAGGAGGAGATGTTAGCAGAAGAGACACTGAAAGTACGATGGGAGAGGTAGGATGAGATCCAGGATAGAGCTTTGTTCCGAATACCAAGAGTATGGAGAATGTGGAGGAGAAAAGGGTGGTCCACTGTGTCAAATGCTGCAGAGAGGTCGAGTAATATGAGCAGAGTGTAATGACCTCTGTCTTTGGCATCATGGAGGTCGTCAGTTATTTTAGTGAGGGCTGTTTCCGTGGAGTGAGCAGTGCGGAAGCCAGATTGTAGAGGGTCTAGGAGAGAATAGGTGTTGAGAAAATGGAGCAAGCGAGAGAATACAAGACGTTCAAGGAGTTTTGAGGCAAAAGGCAGGAGGAGACAGGTCGATAGTTAGAAAGACAGGTAGGGTCAAGCTTTCTGTTTTTGGGTAATGGTATGACTATTGCATGTTTGAAGGAGGATGGAAAGGTTCCAGAGCAGAGGGAGGAGTTAAAAATGTGTGTGAGCGTAGGGATTATAGTAGGAGCAAGAGGTTTTAGGAGATGGGAGGGAATGGGGTCAAGAGGGCAAGTGGTAGAGGGAGAAGAGGCGATCAACAGCGACACATCCTCCTCTGAGACAGTGGAAAAAGAGTTAAGGAAGGCAGGAGGAGAGTTAGGAAGAGGTGTAGGATGGGAGGAAGAAACAGAGGGGATGTTCTGCCGTATGGATTCCACCTCTTCCTTAAAATAGTCAGCAAAGTCCTGAGCGAGATGGAGGAAGGAGAGGCAGCTGAGGGTGGTTTGAGTAGAGTATCAAAGACAGAGAACAGTCGGCGTGGGTTAGACTTGTGCATGTTGATTAGTGAAGAAAAGTAGGCTTGTTTAGCTTGCGAGAGGGCAGAGTTGAAACAGGATAGCATAAATTTGCAGTGAAGGAAGTCTGCGAGAGTATGAGATTTCCTCCAGAGGCGTTCAGAGGAACGAGTGGAGGAACGCAGCATGCGCATGTGGGAATTTAGCCAGGGTCTAGGTTATTAGGGCGAGTGCGGCAGAAAGAAAGCAGGGCATGTAGATCAAGAGACGAGGACAAGACAGAGTTGTAATTCCTGACCAGGTTGTCAGGGTCTGTAGCAGAGCTGACAGAGGAGAGGGAGGAGCTTAAAGTGGACTCAAAGTCAGGCAAGTAAATAGAGCGCAGGTTTTTGCAGAACCGGGGGGGAAGATGGAGGGGGAGAAGCAAGATAGGGAGAATGAGATGAGATGATGGTCAGAGAGAGGAAAAGGGGAAATGGAGAAATCGGAGAGAAGTTTTTAGTGAAAACCAGGTCTAACTAGTGGCCATCCTTGTGGGTGCTGGCTGCAGTCCACTGTTGAAGGCCAAAAGAAGAGGTTAGAGAAAGAAATCGGGAAGCCCAAGGGAGAGATGGGTCATCAATGTGGCAATTGATGTCCCCAAGGAGAAGAACAGGGGAGTCTGAGGAGAGAAAGAAAGAGAGCCAGGATTCAAAGTGAGAGAGAAAGGCAGAAGGGGGATGAGTAGAGGTAGGTGGGAGATAGATGACCGCCACATGGACAGGGAGAGGAGAGAAAATCTGGACAGTGTGAGCCTCAAAGGAGGGAAAAGCAAGAGATGGAGGAATAGGAAGGGTTCGGTAACGGCAGAGGGGGGAGAGCAGGAGCCCCACGCCTCCACCCCTGCCATCAGTGCGTGGAGTGTGGGAGAAGGAAAGGCCACCATAGGAGAGGACAGCTTCCAGAGCAGTGTCAGACTGAGTGAGCCAGGTCTCAGTTATAGCAAATAGGAGCAGAGAGTGAGAGAGAAAAAAGTCATGTACAGAGAGGTTCCTTTTTGAAAGGGGGCGAGCATTCCAAAGGGCACAGGAGAAAAGGAGAGAGGAGGGAGGGTGGCAGGGGATGGGTATGAGGTTGGAGGGGTTGACACCAGAAGGAGTAGAGGTTTCAATTGGCAGGCGAGGACGAGCACATGTAGGAATAAGGCAGGGACCAGGATTGGGAGAGATATCCCCAGAAGCAAGGAGGAGAAGCATGGATAGAAAGAGGATGTGTGAGGATGATTTGTAGGGGTGTTTTTTAGTGCAGGGGATATAGCTGTGTGGTGTCAGAGGACGCAGTAAGAAAGGAGTTCATGTGAACTGAGAAGTGGGGAAGGAAGGAGAGATGGAGTTATATGAATAGAGTTAAAGACATACTGAGGCTGTTAAAAAGAAGTGCATAATTTGAGAAGAAGTGAAGTCACAGCAAATATAAATGGTAAAGTCAGCATCATAGCAATAGTGATGCAATCTGGTATAGATGATTTCCTCCTTTCCAGCGTAGTTCAAATGCAGGAATCAGGGCCAGTTGGGGTGTTCACTTCTTCTTCACTTCTTTTGTACTTCCTTTTAAACTTCAGTTGTTCAGTAGAGTTATTTTAACATTATGTTCTGACATGACAATGATCTAGTAAATCCCCAGAACTGAAGGGTTTGAAAGCATGTTCTTTTTGAGCCCTTGTGGTTTTAAATTGGTGAGAACTAAGAGAATGGAAATGTGTTTTTGGAAGAGGAATGTTCTGATGACGGGAGTTCCTTGAAATAGAATCCACTATCATAACATAAATTTGACCGCCTAAAAAATATGATTTTGATGTATTTGATGTATTTACGGGTTGTTAGATTTTCCATCTATGAGTCTGAGGAGAGAAAGAAGGAGAGCCAGGATTCACAGTGAGAAAAAAAGACTGAAGGGTGGTGAGGAGGCTGGACAGTGTGAACCTCAAAGGAGGGAAAAGAAAGAGAGGGAGGAATAAGAAGGGTTTGATAATGACAGGAGAAGAGGAGCCCCATGCCTCCAACCCTGCCATCAGGGTGCGGAGTGTGGAAGGAAGAAAGGCCACAAAAAAGAGGACAGCTTCCAGTCCAGTGTCAGCACGAACAAAATCCAAAGTAGTCTGGTGATCAGACACAAAAAAAACCTGTGTTCCAAACGCCTGAATGAATACCATAAAGTTTAGAACCTCCTTTCACAAAGGTATATATTGTACAATATAATGTAGATATTGTATGGGATGAATAGTGCCTAATGGTGTCTAGATCCCCACAAATAGAAAATGGCACAATAAACATCTTACATATAATAATTATTAAGAAGTATAACACATAGCTCAAGGTGGTATCATACTGTAAGGAGTAACTCACATATATTCCAGGGTGCCCATTAGCCATCCTTGTAGTCGGTCTAGATGTCCTTTGGTGTGCAGAATCTGCTGTAGTAGAAATCAAGAGTACAAAAAGATACAGTAGCGGCAGCTTTTATTTGAAGTAATGCCGGCGGCATGCCGGGATCTAATCTGGCTGCCGCCAGTCAAGACCGCGCGCCGCCGCGTTTCCTACACGCACCCCCTCTCCACTTCGCGCGCATTTTACCCCCCCTTCCCGACCCCGAACCCGGCTCCTGCTCTGCCCCTCTGCTTCCCCGCACCCCCGCTTACCTCACTTTAAACTCCAGGGGTGTCGGGGAAGCCCGGGGAAGCCGGGCGCGCACGTGACTGTGACGTCACAGTGCGCCGCAACACGCCACGTCTCCACGCTTCCCGCACGCATCCTGCCGTGCGGGAAGTGTTCAAATAAAAGCTGCCGCTACTGTAGGTCTGCGGAGCACTACCAGTGTGCAGCAAGGTATGAAAACAATGAGCCCATAAAAATATATATTTATTGGGTCACATGTGACCACAAGAGAGGAAAAAAATGCACCTGTGCATCACACACACACTGTGCTGTATCAAGGTGTAATAGTACAATACAAATTGCCGGTTTTAAATCGACCATGGGTGTGATGTCAGGCGCCGATGACCCGTGAACCCCACGTCCATAGGCCCAGCGTGGAGAACGCCACACTCCATTGGTTAAGGATCATTCAATATAGAAAACTTTACTAACCAGTCCCCTCTGGATCATTGTTTTCATACCTTGCTGCACACTGGTAGTGTTCCGCAGTCCTATCTTTTTGTACTCCAATACAGAGTCAGACTGAGTGAGCCAGGTCTCAGTTATTGCAAAGAAAAGCAGAGAGTGAGAGAAAAAGAAGCCATGCACAGAGAGGAATTTGTTAGAAATGGAGCGTGCATTTCAAAGGGCACAGGAGAGAGGAGGGAGGGTGACAGGGGATGGGTATGAGGATAGAGGGGTTGACACCAGAAGGAGTAGAAGTTGTATGTGGAAGGCGACGAGAGCATGTAGAAATAAGTCAGGGGCCAGGGTTGGGAGAGATATCCCCAGAAGCAAGGAGGAGAAGCATGGAAAGAAAGAGAATGTGTGAAGATGATTTGTAGGTGTGTGTTTTAGTGAAGGTGGTATAGCTATGTAGTGTCAGAGGGTGCAGGTAGGAAAGGAGATCATGTGAACAGAGAAGTGGGGAAGGAAGAAGAGATGTAGATATATGGATGGTGTTAGAGGAATAATGAGGCTGGTAGAAAGAAACGTGTGGTTTGAAAAGAAGTGAGGTCAGAGCAAATATTAATAGTAGAGGAGGCATGGCAGTGATAGTAGTGATAGTTTAATATTGAACCGTGAGTGTGGATTGGGCAGTAGAAATTACGTAAGGATAAAATGGAAGTTGTGAGAAGTGCAATATATGAGTGGAGGGGCTCTAGAGTGAAGGGAGCTGCATTTTCTTGTCTATGAAAGACAATGTCCTCCTTTCCAGAGCAGTTCAAATCCAGAATTCAGGGCCAATACTGTAGGTGTTTGATTGTCCACTTGATCCACGCCTGTTAAATTCCACACTGCATGCCACTTAAAAAAGGCCACTTTAAAGATGGGCTTCTTTGTATGTATATCTTTATTTATATAGCGCCATTAATGTACATAGCGCTTCACAGCAGTGATACACGTGACAATCATATAAATAACAAATAATACAAATAACACATTATGGGAAGAAGTGCTTCAGACAAAAATGTAACATTTAGGAAAAGGAGTCCCTCCTCCGAAGAGTTTTCAACCGAATTGGTAGGTAGGAAGAACGTACAGAGACAATCTGCAAGGGGCCAAGGTTTATAGACTGCTCCCCTAGTCAGTCCCTAGCTATATAGGTCTAAGAAGTCACCTGAGTCAAATAAGTTCCGCCTTGACACAGCTCAATTAGCACATGTGAGGTACAGGAGACAAATATTATTTGTAATAAGTCAGTTCTCCTACCCAGGTGTTAGCAGTTGAAATTGCTGCAATATGCACAGTAAGTCGAGGACAGGAGATGTAATAACACACTGTTTGTTACATATGTACATTTGCCATGCTGACACACTTTTTTAAGAATGTATTTATATTTAAAGTTATATTTTAAAACTAATACCATTATTTCCACTATAAAGCTTTTATTTACTTAGTGTGTAACAACGTGGGATTTCTTTGTCCTCTCCTCTGTTTACTAATGGTCAATTACCCCTGTTAGCACCTTACTCCTGTATGTTTGGCTGAGCAAGAGCCCCAGTGTTCCCTTCTGAGGGGCACTTTTTGGCCTTACATAATTCAGAAGGATAAAATATATAGATTTGTGGGAGAAAGTTAGTGTGCAACAATATCACATGTGAGGGGGTGTTTGTGTTGCATATCTCAGGTATTTGTCCACTCTCTCAAAACTAAAAGTTGCGTTCACAAAAACGAGACCTTCAGAAAAGTCAATATTCCAGCGGTTGTAGGGAGAGAGTTATAGGGTATTTTATACTCTCATGTTCATTTGGGTTTAAAACCATTCTCTCTCCCACTCTTAAATGTCACAAGATCAAGATTTTGATCGTAAAATCAAAAGTAGAATTCAACATAGAGGAATGGGTGTTATATGCATAACACGTAAAATCTCATATCTTCAACTTCAAGAACTCTTTGTAGGGATATAATATTTTTTGTTGATAATGTAAACATTTTATTATTTTATAAAACTATCTGCATTTACAGCATATACAGTATTGTATGTTTAAGTAAATAAGCACTGTACGCTTTTCATATATATTAAACCTAACTTGTAACAAGTACTGTGTTTGGGCTCGAATTACACCTTGTTCCTATTTGAAGAGATTAACCACATTTTCTGACATTGGGTTTTAATTAAATTAATTTTGGGAAGGTAATGCTAATTTGTTTGGGCCCTGCAGGGAGTTAAGTGAATCAGTTGGATGTTTTAACCCCTTTCACATACACAGGTCAAGGTCACGTGCACACAGGTGTGGTGTGTTGTGACACCTATCAATGGGACAACATTAATTCTTCTTTTTGTTCCATGTAAACTCTCCATATTTCTGGAATGGATGAGTGAAAACTCAAGTTCACCATTACGCCGAAGGTGGATCTAAGCCTCTGGTGAAAAAGTTGCCAATTTGCAAAGAGTCAATGAAAGAACACTTACAGCTTGTGCTATACTCCTAGAAAATTTCAAACATTTGTTTAATAATAAGAATAATAATGAATAACACAAATGAAGATTTTTTTTTTTTACGATGGAAACATGAAAGAAAATTCACTCTATTACCTTTGTGTGAATTTCTTGAAACAAATTATTTAAAGACAAAGTGAACTGAATGACAGTATGCTGGCTTACACATATACTTTACATTTCCAATACAAAAACAGGAAAATAAATAAATATAGATGGAAAATCTAACAACCAGTTAGTACATCAAAATCATATTTTATTGGCTGTCACATTTATAAGTTACGATGGTGGTTTCTATTTCTAGGAACTCCCATCATCAGAATATTCCACTTCCAAACACATGTTTCCATTCTCATAGTTCTCAGCACTTTTAAACCACCAGGGCTGACAAACAGCATGCTTTCAAACACTTCAGTTCTGGGGATTTACCAGATCATTGTCATGTCAAAACATAATGTTAAACTAAGTTAAGTTGCCAATGTATTCTTTTTCAACACAATCTTATTGGTATATGCAATCACAAGTCTATGCCATAGAAATTTCTGGTGCACTATATACATTGTTGTTGTCCCCGCAGTTCAAACCCTTACACCCAGATCCACAGAGCTCCATTAAATCAGGGCAAATAATGTGACTTTACCTAAATAGGAACCGGACATTAGCTTCCCTGGGTTTAAAGGGTGTCCACAAAGCTAATTATATGTAAAAACAATGTCCGTTAGGGCCTTCATTAGAATATGAGTAACGCAGGGAGAAGCGTGTGGCCACACACAAAACCTTAATTGGCAATCGCAATCTCTGAAAGGGCTCAGAGCACAGATCAAGCAGAGACTTGAGAGAGAGAGAGAGAGGGCCGAATGGGGCACTGATGGCATCTTCCATCTTCTGCTGCTCCCTGTATTTTGCCTCATAGAGGTAATTGCTTACACTTTTATAGTCAGGGCACTATTCATAGGGACCCTCACCACTTTTCTTGATATAGTCCTCTTTCTCCATTATAAGGACCAATGGATAGATCAGTTTAGCCACAGTAGCTATATTTGTATTGGTCACCACTCGCCACTGTGTCTCGAGGACACACTGTTACCTCTTAAATTCAGTTAGAGCTTTGTTTTAGAGCTCCCATTTCTGCAACAGACTGCCTGCTGACTGCTATCTGGGGCTGGGCCTATTTTAGAAAAAATGTTTTCATAATTAATAAAAAAAAAATGTTGTGTGTTTAATACCATTCTCTAACTTAGAGGTGCACAAACTTTTGGTGCTGCGACCCCCTGCCTGCTCTACCCAATGCTCGCAACACCCCCCCGCCCCCCCATACCTTTGTGCCGGCCACAAAATATGCCACGGGGTCATGTGACGACACCTTGTGGCGTCAAATGAGTTCCCATGGCGATGTATCGCCTGAAGACAGCTGAATCAAGGTAAGTGAGTTACAGAGGCCTCGCACAGTCCCCCGGCATTTCATTTAAATGTCTTGGGGAAGAGCGTGGTGCCTCTGTAACCACCACGCCCCCCCTAAAAAATCTCACGCTCCCCAGTTTGCGCACCCCTGCTCTAAGCTATTGTGGTATCCAAATACTGTCCATCTCTGTCAGATTCATTTTTGAGATGGTAATAACACACTGTTTGCTGCATACAGATGGGACTTTTGGTCCGGGCCCTCTCACCCTCCGAGTCCCAGCAACCAGTCATAATGGCCCATCGGATTACCACAGCAGGGATCTCTGCGTTTGAATGGAACTCACACTTTGTGAATCCTTCCGGACAGCACCTGTCTGTAAGAGACGCGCACTAAGCGTGAGACACTCTACCTGCATGCTCCTAACAGGCGATTGCGGGGCTTTCATTTTAATAACATATTATTGTTGCAGCGGATCTCCGGAGTTGCATCGCATTAATTTCAGGTCCGGGGAACCCCTGCTTCCCGAGTTACAGGAAGTGTATTCCCTGTGCCATTATCCCTGCCATGTTTAATTTCTCACACGTCACTGCCCACATGACTGGGAGATTTAAACAAATCTTGGGGATACCGGCACCCCATACCGGGGCTTGGAAATTGGGAAGCAGGGGTCCCCCGGACCTGAAATGAATGCGGTTCAGCTCCGGAGACCCCTGATACAATAATATGTTATCAAAATAAAATAAAAGCAGCTTCATTACCTTAGCAGCTAACCTTAAGGCAATGAAGGGGTTAAAACATTGAGAGAGAGATGGGAGTCCCAAGCTCCCTAGCGGTGCCACTACAACCGAATCCAGCAAAGTATAAATGTTAATGTTTCACTGTTGCACTTCTCAGGGACGTCCCATGTGTGGATTTTAACCCTTTATTCTCTCACAAATAAACGATACAGTGTTAGAATCTCCCCAATAGCCTCTGACCCGAGGAATGTCTTGCATGGGGTACACTGATGAATAAACAAACTCAATGTTTTGCTGAGAAAGGGCTCCTGGACATCAGCTTGCTCCAACCGGGATAAACATAGATTGTGAATAGGAGAAAAAACTCAGGAGGTGCATCTGCTCCCAAGAAGAAATACTGCAGACCGGGCCTTCTTACTGGTCAAACAACTTTATTTGGCACATAGCAGCCAAAAGAACACACTCTTCCGCGTTTCGCGCGTCACTACGCGCTTTATCAAAGATAAAGATCTTTGAAAAAGCGCGGAGTGACGCGCGAAACGCGTAAGAGTGTGTTCTTTCGGCTGCTATGTGCCAAATAAAGTTGTTTGACCAGGAAGAAGGCCCGGTCTACAGTATTTCTTCTTGGGAGCAGATGCACCGCCTGAATGAAGGGGTTAAGCCAGAGTACCTGGTTTATTGGGGCAGAGAAGGTGGGCGAAAAGGGTAGTTGCCACAGGGAGGTGGTTAGGCCTACCGGGAAGGTTGTGGGAGGGGTTAACCCCTTAATTACCTTAGTGTTAGTAACCGCTATGGTAATTAAAGGGTTAACCCATCCCACAACCCACCAGAGATGCCTAACCACCCACCCCCTCTACCCCCAATAAACATTACAATATAAACACTAATACAATACATTGAACAACCCCCCCTCTCACACCAACTCCCCCCCCCCCCCAACACATACAGTACAGTAATGGGCAAAATTCCAATTGTCCATATCTGGATAATAGCCCATTTGCCCATTAAAAAATAAAACATAACCAAAACATTACCCAGCCAGTATATAGTAAATTAAAGTTATACTTACCTGTGCCAATATGAAGGCTGTCTCATCCTCCTTCTCTTCTTCAGTGGGCACCTGCAGTAAAATAAAAAAACTAACTACTGGTCACAAACCCCTTAATCACCTTAGCGGTTATTAACCACAATGGTAATTAAGGGGTTAACCCTCACTCCCGCCGCTACCCCCCCAGGAGGCTAACCACCCTGCCGGGGGCTACTACCCCCTCTAGCCATTGATTGTGACAGTGGTAAACATACATACCCATAATATGGGCATGGTTTGCCACTATGGCAATGAATGGGCAAGCTACAAATAAAAAAACAAGCACCACATAAAATACATTACATTTCAATAAAAAAAACTGTCAATAAAACAATTGATTGGCACAGTGGAACACCAGGCCCATAATATGGGAATGGTTTGCCACTATGGTAATACATTACATTTCAATTAAAAAAATGCCAATAAACCAAATGATTGGCACAGTGGTACACCATGCTCATGACAGGGATATCGGCACCCCATACCGACACCTGTAACTCAGGAAGCAGGGAGTCCCTGGAACTGAAATTAATGTGATTCAGCTCCGGAGACCCCCTGCTACAATAATATGTTATTAAAATAAAATCAAAGCCAGGCGATCGCCTGTTAGAGCTGAACAGGTAGAGTGACTGATTCAGATTGCGGTAGGAAGCGCACAGCGTAGTCCCATTCAAACGCAGGGACCCCCCGCTGTGTTAACCCGGTAGGCCATTACAGCCTGCCATGTACTGCCCTGCGGAATGTCCTCGATTTTTGAAATTTTCCACAGGTGCTGGACCACAAGGAAAGATTCCATCTGTTTGTGCACTTGCCATGCTGACACACATTGTTGTTATTTTGATATATTTTTTTAATTTGGGTATATACATTTACACTTCGTTACAGTATATTGTATACAACAAGAGTCATAAACAGAAAGAAAGGAAAATAAGATTATTCGTGTATTTCTTCAGTATTGCATCTGTATCTTTCCAGTATGGTCCAATAACATTGTTTGTTGATGATATTCCCTTATTAAAATAATGCAAGACTTTTCTTTATTAGCCATTTTCTTTCTTTTTTTTTTTTTACTGGATATCTACGTCATTTTAAATAACCTTACATTTTTAGTTGGTTTTGTCGGTTAACTTAATGATTAAGTACAGCAGAGACTGCGACTATTCTAACACAAACCAGTGGCAATCGCCAAAAAGACCCAGGTACACCCAGGTACATGCTGGGTAAATGCCTTAAACGTGCCTTAAACTAGAACCGGCATTTCTGCATTGACTAATGGCCCATCAGATTAACAGTGGGGATCCCTGGCAGTCCCATTCAAACGGAATGGGACTGCCAGGGACCCCTGTTGTGTTAATCCTATGGGTCATTAGTCAATGCAGAAATGCCTTAAACTTGCCTTAAACTAGCCAGGTTACACCCTGCACATACCCAGAATGTAACCGGGCTAGTTTAAGGCAAGCTTTAGAATACTCAGTGTCTCGTCTGTAATCTTAAACTTGGTCTTAATCAGATTTCTGCTTATTGGAGCCTGAAAGGTGGGGAGTAGCTTTACTCATATCTCCTTTACTGATATTGCCTATTTATTAGTTCACCTTTGCCTGTGAGTCGCCTCCATTGTACACCTGTTTTTCTCTTGTTCCTGGGTTGGAAGGAAGTTTCAGTATTGAACACACAAAGTGTTCCCCGCACTCCAAATATATACGAGAAAGTAAGTGATAGTTGAAATACTGATATGTATTAATGAGAAAAAGTAAATAACATAGAATGACACTGTGCATAAATCACAAATCACATGATAATGCTAACAAGAAAGGGAGGGGAAGGGGCATGTGATATCACTAAAAAATGAGGGATATGAGAAAGAAATCCCTAGTGCGGTAAGAAGCAGGGGGCAACATATCAGGGTCATTTACCCCTTCTACAGGCCTACTCCCATAGCCACCAGAAAGAGGGACTATGGTACAGTACTTCCCGACTTACTCACAGCCAAATCCTCCCAATGTAAAAGCAAATGAACAAAAGTCCAACACTACTGTAAACAGGCAGGTGCAAGCAATATTCAATTAAACAGACTATGGGCCTCATGCAGTAAGCCCCGATAAAATCTTTTCGCCAAGGGTTGCGGATAAGCCTTTTTTTGGCGATTTGCCCTCGCAGTATTCAGTAAGGGCCGAATCCATGCCGATCCCTGCCGAAGCACTGCGAAAGCAAAACTGCCGATGAGCCTGTGCTGATACAGCCTGGCTCCCGATAAGCCTTCCGATAGGCCTTGTCTGCCGATAGGTGTTTGCAGCAGAGAGAGACAAGCCGCTCTCTCAGCGCAAACATCGGCAAAATAAAAAGTATTTATAAACAACTTTTACTGATAGTGTACATGTGCAGGGGGTCTCAGGAGCTGAACCGCATTGGTTTCAGGTCCGGGGACCCACTGCTTCCCGAGATACAGACCCCTTTATGAGGTGCCGGTATCCCTCTGCATTTAAAGATCCCGATCACGTGACCGCGGAATGTAAACAAAGCAGAGGGATACCGGCACCCCCTAAAGGGGCCTGTATCTCGGGAAGCAGGGGGTCCCCAGACCTAAAACCAAAGAGGTTCAGCTCCGGAGACCCTCTGCACATCTACACTATCAGTAAAACACCCATATCAATAAACACTCGTTCCTTACCTTTGCGGCTATGTGCTACGGTAACGAAGCAGCATGAATGTATTTTTAATAATAGTGTACTGTGAGCAGGGGGTCTCTGAGCCACAAATCAATGCGGTTCAGCTCAGGGGACCCCCTGCTCCCGCACAATATTATTAAAAATACATAAATGCTGCTTCATTACCATAGCGTATAGCCGCTAAGGCAATGAAGGGGTTAAGGCAGAATAGCATGTTTATTGGGGACATTTGCCCCCAATAAACATTGCAATAAACAACATACACCCACTGAGTATTTTAATTACATAAACAACAATAAATACATTAAATACATATAGTACTCACTACCCATTTCCAGCTGCCACGATGAAGGCCATCCTCCTCTTCATCCTGCCCATGCCCCCTCCGCTGCTGCAAAACAGACACAAGAATGAAAACATCCAATGTAATGTCCCCTAACCCCTTAATCACCATAGCGGTTATTAACCGCTACAGTCATTAAGGGGTTAACCCACCCTCACCCACCACTCGGGAGGCCTACATACCCTCCCCCACTAACCCCCCACCCCATGAAGCCTAACTACCCTCACCCACTACCCACAAGGGAGGCCTACCCACATACCGTTGGTGAACAGGGGAACCCCCCCCCCCCCACCCCCAGTACCCACAATAAAAACAATACAGTGACACACAATAAACATCATTCTATTTATTAAATACATTACCCATCCCCTGTGCCCCCCATAAATACAAGATTTATCCTTTTACAAAAAGGGTTCATAACGCAGCCCCATGCGAGTCCCCGGTGGGCTGGCGGGCACCTGACAGACCTACAGGGTACCAGCAGCCCTTTTCAAAGAGGTTCTGGAGGCCTGCTGGTGGGTCTCACCTAGCGCCATGGCCCCCAGGTGGTCTCCTTGGGTCACCGTGGGCCACAATTGGGTCCCCACGGTAGGCCCAAGGATGTCTGGAAGCCCCGGGTCAGACCCAGAGGTGTCTGCGGGGCCTCGGGTGGTTCCCACGGGGGTCTGGGGAACTCACGAGTGCTCACTATGGGTCCGCGGTGCCCCCACAGATGTGGGACCACCGCTTCATCCCTGCACCTATGGGTCGGCGGTGCCCCCACGGATGTGGGACTACTGCTTCCTCCCCGCAGACTACGGGGCCGCGGTGGGACCACCGCTTCATCCCCGCACCTATGGGTCGGCGGCGCCCCCACAGATGTGAGGCCACCGCTTCATCCCCGCATGTGTCACCCGTGGAACCACCAGCCTGATACCCGTGAGATACCCGAGGAGACCCGCAGGTGGTCTCCAGAGGTCCCACGCAGAACCACGGAACAAACCCTGAATGTAAAAAAAATAAACCTGGCCTATTCATTCAATACATAACCCCCCCCCCCAACACCTACAGTACAATAATGTGCAAAATAACTATTATCAGATAGGGATAATAGATTATTTGCCCATTATTAAAACCATTAACTAACATATTCAAATAAATAAAGTACTACTGACCTCATCAATAAGAAGTCTCCATCGCCAGCAAAATCCTTGTCTTGTCCACAAAATACATAGCCAAAACAAAGCCAATACATTGCAATTACATTCAGATATCAATTAACCCCTTAAACACCTTATCGGATAATAACCACAAAGGTATTTAAGGGGTTAAGCCCCACTGGCCCGATACCCACCCTTCACCCATGAATTTGTACAGTGGCTTCATCATGCAAATATATATATGTATATATATATATACAGATATATACAGATATATATATATATATATATATATATATATATAGTGTTCGACAAACCTATACATTTGCTCGCCCCGGGCGAGTGGATTTAACCCCCGGGCGAGTAAATATTGGCCCAAGCAGCACACGTTTGGTACTAGGTGGCGAGTAGATTTTTTTGTGTGGCGAGTAGATTTTTGGGTGATTTGTCAACCACTGTATATATATATATATATATATATATATATATATATATATATATATATATATATATATATGCAAATATAACTGTATGCTCATCTGCATGTCTTAGGCAGGTCTGCAACCCCGCCTTTCCCCATTATCACCCAGCATACAGCACTTCCACTGCAGCAAGGGATTCTGGGAAATGACATGCAAATGAGCACACATATATATATATATATATATATATATATACACACACATGAACCAATATACAAATAAATGTAGAAGGGTTATCAAAAACATTGGATTGTGGATGTGATGGGTAATGTGGGATTATAGGGGGTAATGGAGTAATTTGATGTATCTGACAGTTGATGTTTGATCTCATCTACATAGTCTATCCTGTCCATAATAGCGATGGCACCACCCTTGTCTGCTGGTGTAATATAAAATATATTGATTGGTCTCTATTTCTCGAAGAATGTCTCTCTCTGGCCTCGTGAAATTGGTGCCTCTTGGTGTTTTGGGGGGTGTCTTCTTTAGAGACTCTATTTGTTTTTGTACAAAAGAGATGTAGGTCTTAATTGTGTGCTTAACTGGAGGATGGTTAAATCTACTCTTATCTTTGCAGCTCTGCATTAGAAAGTGAAATGGTGTGTCTGCCTCAATATTAGGATCTGTGTGCCCACCTGGGGACGGTTGTTTTGCAAAGAAACTTTTAAGTCTAAGTGACCTGAAAAACTTTGCAAGATCCTCATCTAACTCTAGTGGATCTGTATAGACAATTGGTACAAATGAAAGCCCTTAACTTAGGACTGCTAGATGTTTGTAAGATAATGGTACATTTCATATTTTAATTACCAAATCTGAGATCTTGTCTGCATCGCTCTCGGTTCCCGGTCTCCTTTTCCTGTGCCTATGCCCTGCCTGCCGCGTCGGCCTCCTCTGGAGCTCATGTCTTGAAGGTCTAAAAAAGTCATCACTCTCCCAGAAGAGGAATTGCGGGGTCAGACTGTAGAGGCTGTCTAGAGAAAGGTCCTCCGTCCTCTCCACCTTAGGTCTGCTGCCCAGGTGTCCCGCCACTGCCAACTATATACTCTTCCTAATTCATAATCTTTGGCATCTCGAATAAATGTGCTCCTTTTCCTTGATTGTATTTCCTTGCTATGTTCAAGGGTGATGTGGTCTAATTGTTTCTTGAGAATACCAATATCAGCTGGTGCTAAAGATGACTTAAGTGCTTCCTCTAACTTAAGAACTTATTGATTGGTTTCAATTAATTCTTTTTGAATGTGCTCATTTTTGAGGATAATGAAGTCCTGTGAGCATTTATTCAAAATCCCCTCCCACTTAGTACAATACTCATTTTGATCGGAAAAGAGAGTGGGTCTAAGAGGGCAATGAAGTCCCCTAGGTATACTTTTTGAACTGTACTGATGCAGCAGCCGTTATTCGAATACATCACGGCGCCGATTTTGAGTTTTCTGCTGTTCCCCACGCAGCATGAACGTGGCCAATCGCCCCAGGCACCCGCGCCTATTGCGGATGTTTTGTTTGAATTTCATAAATTCTGTTTCTCCGTTTGCAATAAAATGAATGAATTGTAATGTGTACTGTGCTACTGTGTCAATTTCATGTTTTTAAAAGCCAGAACAAAAATTCATTTTTCTGCACTCGCCGCGCTCGCATCAAAGTGTGGGAAGTCTGGAATTCATCCCGCGGTTTCAAATCGGGATTCCGATGTACATGACGCGTGAAGTGTTCGAATAACGGACGCTGCATCTGTAGTATTCAGCCAATGTTGTTGCATGAAGCTCCAAATTAACTATTTTTTTTCAAGGTTTTTTCTAAGTCCTTATGTATGTCAGGTGCGTGCTCAGCTTGCAAGAAATCTGGTTTGCCTAAACAAAGTGTCGCGATGCAATGTCAGAGTATGCAAATAAATGAGAGCCTGCCTGTATGGCAACTTGCTCTTGACTTAAATACATATGTCAATAGATTGGGTGCAAGTCTATAGAGAGAAATACATACGGAAGGTATGTTGTATAGGCCGCACTACCTAATGTATTAAATGAAATGAGGATTTGACAACATAGTGGGTGCTGGGGAACAATGAAGAGAACCCTAATCTCTCCTAAGGACAATATAGAACACACAAAGTATTCCCCGCACTCCAAATAAATACGATAAAGTAAGTGATAGTTGAAATACTGATGTGTATTAATGAGCAAAAGTAAATAACATATAATGGCACTGTGTATAAAGCGCAAATCACATGATAATGCTAACAAGAAAGGGACGGAAGGGGAGGGTAGGTGAGGGAAGGGGGGGAGATGTGATATCACTAGAAAGTGAGGGATATGAGAAAGAAATCCCTAGCAGGGAAGGAATTACGTGCGGTAGGAAGCGGGGGTAACATTTCGGGGTCACTTACTTCTTCTACAGGTCCATTCCCATAGCCACCACAAAGAGGGACTATGGTGCTTCCCGGCTCCCTCACAGCCAAATCCTCCCAATGTAAAAGCAAATTAACAAACGTCCAATACTAGTGTAAACAGGCAGGTGCCAGCAAATTCAATTAAATAGAATAGAGAGTTATTGTTAGAGATTGTTGTCATACTGCAAAGACTGATTATCATTTGTACTAAATACACTCATGTGTTCTCCATTATCCGGCTCTTTTGGTTTGTCAGGTGTCTAGTGCATTACACTAACATACACATTATGTGACATGGTCTATTTAATTGAATATTGCTTGCACCTGCCTGTTTATAGTAGTGTTGGACTTTTGTTAATTTGCTTTTGCATTGGGATAATTTGGCTGTGAGGGAGCTTTGTGGTGGCTATGGGAATGGGCCAGTAGAAGGAGTAAATGACCCCGAAACGTTGCCCCCGCTTCTCACCGCACTTAATTCCTTCCCTGCTAGGGATTTCTTTCTCATATCCCTCATTTTTTAGTGATATCACATCCCCCCCTTCCCTCACCTACCCTTCCTTGTTAGCATTATCATGTGATTTGTGCTTTATGCACAGTGTCATTCTATGTTATTTACTTTTGCTCATTAATACACATCAGTATTTCAACTATCACTTAATTTCTCGTATTTATTTGGAGTGTGGGGAACACTTCGTGTGTTCGATATTGTCCTTAGGAGAGATTAGGGGTCTCTTCATTTTCCCCAGCAACCACTACGTAGTCAAAGCCTCATTTCATTTAATACATTAGGTAGTGCGGCCTATACAACATACTTTCTAAAGTTACAGACTGGGTGTCCCCAATCTGTTCATTTACTATTTTGTCTACAAGTAGTCCTCGTTATCCAACGTTTCACTTTACAACGAATGGCATAGCCAACTCTTTACAATGCAACCCTAAGGGATGTTTTTTGACGCCTGAATGCGTTATCCAACGCTCACCGCCACTGATTAACATGGGACTCACTTTACAACAGTTTCACTATCCAACGCTCCTTCCAGAACGGATTCCGTTGGATAACCGAGGTCTGCCTGTATAGTAATTAACCTAAGAAGCAGGGATCTAACTATATTTATGTTAGGTGCATCTCAGTCCAGCCATTTAATCATAATTGCTTTTCTTGCAAAGTCCTGTTGGAAGAATCACCTTTCTGTTAATTTGTATTGTCCAGGGTTCAGTGTTGGTGAATAGCATGGGAAGTGGGTGCTTTTCCCATATCACTTTTGTTACTTTTGCTAAAAATTGTAGGACCTGGTCCCAGAATTCTGATATCTTGTCACATGACCAGAGACAGTACTTGTGATTGGCTTTATTTAGTCCGCATTTCGGGCGTTTAGTTGTGTCTGTCTCCATACTTTTGATTTGTCGGACAAAGGGAAAGTATGCTCTGTGGGTTATCTTGAATGGCATTTCTCTCCAATTTTCCGAGACTATTACTTTGCAGGTTCTTACCTATCCCTGTAACAGGTCCTCCATTGACAAACGTTTTTAAGAATGCATTTATGTTAAAAGTTATATGTGAAGACTAATACCATTATTTCTACTACACAGCTTTTCTTTATTTAGTGTGCAACAAAGTGGGACTTTCTTTCTTCTCTCCTCCTGCATTTCGTGTGAATTGCATCAGATTTTAATTATCAGACATTGTTAAATCTGAAAGGAAATGGAGGGTGCCCTTTCTGTTACATTTTGTTTTCTACCCAGAATAGTCTCAAGAATTGTTATGATGCCTTTGCCGATAGCCTACAGATCAAGTAAAATCTCTGTTACATCTGTACAATGTCAGCAGTCACAACAATTATAAACATATCGTTGTTTCATTGATTTATTGGCCCATTACTGCAAATACCTTGTTGACCCAGGTAACCTCACAGAAAACAGGGAAAACTGATATTTTTAAAATGAAAATGAACCCCTTAGTTGCTCTAGTGTTGACAAAACGGAATAGGTGTATGGCATTAAGAACACGTGACAATAGGAATGTTATAATTACCAACATTTTCCCTGCTTTCAATGTGTCCAGGTGTAAACTGTAAATCTTGCTACCTAAGAATTAATTTAAGCTATTACTAGGCAACAACCAATCAGCTACCTGGGATAAGCATAGAAAGCATACATTTATTCCCCCTTATAATTCTAAAATGTTTAAAGTTTGTACAATCCACATGCTAGTCTACTCTATTGGTTCTTTATTGCCAAACCAAAAGATAATGTATTACCTAAAGTGCATGTTACCCCCAACCTGATTTGCAAGTGAGGAATGAATAAGACAATACAAAGAAGCTGAAATGGCATTGGACATTTTCAAACTCTGTTTTCTTAGTAAAAATAAATAAAACATTCAAGCAATTGATTGTGTTGATTGTTCTCTGGCATAAGTGGAGCTTCTGTCATTCACATTTTTAAGACTGATAGATTCCCAGAATGTCTGACCTATGCAATTCTTTTTACTGCTCATACACATTACTAAAGAAAGAGTTGTCTTGTTCCCGTTTACAGACAAGGGCTTCTGGTCTGTTCTGAAAATAAAACTGCTGTACTGTATGTTTTTGGAAACCAACATGACATCCAAAAAGGAAAGATTCTCCTTCACTGGCAATTATAACAGTTTATGAATAAAAATACAATTGGAACATACAATCTGTACTCTACGTTATAATTGAAATGAACATACGTTTGCAGAGGATGACATTGTTAGTATCACAAAGTAATTATGAGATTGTCAAATTGACATATTGTAGGAGGCTGTTCTGCCATAGAAGTTCTGAACAAACCCTTGCTGAGACACATTTAAAGCATAATGTCAAAGCTTTAAGTGGTAAACAAAAAGAATAGGGAGCAGCTGAAACAGGAAAGCATGCAGCTCAAATGTAGTTATCAAAGTAGTTATCATGGCCATAGAATATTAACCAAAGCTGAGATCCAGTTGATACACAAATTGATATCTTTTTTATTCAACAAGCCAATGTTGGAAGTTATGTTTTAAGAGTGAAAGTGCTACTGTACATCACAACTGTAAAACATTGTTGTTGTCACTGTCACGAATGGCACATCTGTGAACACAATACAGGCATACCCCGCATTAACGTACGCAATGGGATCGGAGCATGTATGTAAAGCGAATATGTACTTAAAGTGAAGCACTCCCTTTTCTCCACTTATCGATGCATGTACTGTACGGCAATCGTCATATACGTGCATAACTGATGTAAAAAACGCATTTGTAACAGTCTCTATAGTCTCCCCGCTTGTGCACAGCTTCAGTACAGGTAGGGAGCCGGTATTGCTGTTCACGACGTGCTGACAGGCGCATGCGTGAGCTGCTGTTTGCCTATTGGGCGATATGTCCTTACTCGCGAGTGTACTTAAAGTGAGTGTCCTTAAATCGGGGTATACCTGTACTTGTATACAGTATGTGACAAGGGTTAATACACACAGCTACCTTGCTGGCTCAATCTTCACCTACGAAAGGTCCCTCAAATGAATATCTCCCGTCAATCCATCACAATATATGTTTACTTCGCTACCACTGCCAAAGAATTGTCAAATATTAATTTGCAGAGTCTTTGGTTCCTGTTTACTAAAGAAAACATGCACTTATATCACAAAAATCTGTTGTAGCAAAATGTGTCCAAAAATGTAAATTACTCTCTACGAACATGCAAGTTCAAACAGAGCCCAAAGATATACTTATTAAAGTTTAGACTTTATAAACAAAAGTAGTACAGTGTTTTGTTTACAGAAAAATATTATTAGAAGAAATATACAGTGAATTAAAAATAACCTTTAATTGAATAATGTACTAAATTACATGTATGTAGAAAAAAAGCAAATATATAAAGTAAATGAAACAAAACAAAATCAACATTTAAGTTAATTTCTAATAGGGTGAAAAATTCACATGGATTGACAATAGTAATAAAACTCAAGCTAAACAGTAAAGCTAAAGAGTTCTAAATGTAGACCAGCCCTCAGACCACACAATTAGTCTCATTCTAATAAGTAGGTGGATCAACTTAACCAACGGTATATATTGTTAAGTTAAAAACAAAATCAGCCATATAATCTGAAGCAAAAATTGCTAAATACAATAACGAAGAAACTTTATAGATAGAGCCCCAGATTTAAAAGTAGTGATATCTTTAGGCCCGTAATATAGTGGGGGGGCACGCGCTGCGCTATGCGTGCGCGGCAGTTATAGTTGGCTGTGGTTTGCCAGCCATTGTATGCTAGGGCCGCAAGCGCGCATATGGCAGTGAGCGTGGAGCCTGACGATAGCGGGGAATACGCAGAAAACTAAGTATTCACGCCCCTACCGCTGCTGTAATGTATGTATGTATGTGTGTATGTGTGTGTATGTGTATGTATGTATGTATGTGTGTGTGTGTGTGTACAATGTTAATAAATAATTTATTCTCAACATGTCTTTTTTTATTTTAAAAATATATAATAAATTAATAACACACAATCTACATGTACATATACATACACACACACATATATACACACACACACAGACACACTGCAAACCTGTCTCTCCCGGCAGCACGGACTGTACACACAAAAAGTGTGCGTCACGTTCACGCGCGTTCACGCGCGTTCACATACTATAGAACAAGCCTTAGAAGCACTAACAGAGGATAGCTAGTGGACTGAGAATAATTAACAACGTCCCAGCTACAAATATTGCTATCTGGTGTCAGATGTACTACTGTGACACTATTAGTTGTTACCTCTGTAACCCAAATGTATCAAAAGAGGTCAATACTGTAGCAGCATGTAACCTGAAGCTGAGCTATATAATGTCCCTTCAATAGATAGACATAGAAAGGGAGGAATATACTTTATAAAGAGAAGAAAGTGGGGAAATCCCTGGTGTAGAAGCTAGCTCAAACTCTACCTCTCAAACAGTGAGCAGGAGGGAGCGCGAGGCAGGAGACGTTGTGAGTATAATGCCACGACTGACTACTTTCAGTGCCCAGCTGGTGCCTAGGCACCCGTGACTGGACACTAACATGGTGATGTCAGTGATGTCGAGCACCAATGATATGTATTTGCTTTTTTTCTACATACATCTATTTTAGTACATTATTCAAGTAAAGGTTATTTTTCATTAATTTCCCATAACAACTAATTTTGTACTAGCTGCCAGTGTGCAACATATGTTTTTCATGTTTTTTCTGTAATTAGCGCATTAGCCCTGTTAGCACCTACTCCTACATTTGTAGATGAGTGAGAGTGTACAGTGTTCTCAGTCCAGGAAACTAAGTGCGTTTTCTAAGAAATATACAACACAATAAACGCAGGCAGTTTCATGAAATTAAAAGATAAACAAATCAGAATTCCTATATGTTAACACACAACCGTATCTGCTTGCTCCAAAGAGATAATTGGAGATTGGAATATGAGAATTCACGTATCTTGTTGACATCAGACACTCCTTCTGATTTCATAACTCAATTGCAGGGTTTATATCCTAAAACTCATTAATTGGAAACAACATATGCCCCCCTTCTGGGTGTGTTCTCAACTCACCTCTTTCATCAATCTCTCTGGATGACATTTTTACGATTTAAGAAAGAAAACACCTTCCTTTCGACTTAAAAAATTGTCTGAATATATAAGACTTCATAACTTAATTTCGATAATTCTTAGATGAACGCCATATTCACTGTGTGTGTGTTCTGAATATGCACATCTGGATATGAAACATGACTTCTAATTTCGTATGAGAACAGACATCAGAGGTTATACATAGACTACCCTCTCATTCTTGGTATCATTTGATTTGTATAATCGCAACTGTTACAAATATCTGTCATTCTTGCTAATCGCTGTCAGACCCAGGATTTCATATTTAGTAACTTCACCCAAGCCTTTGGGCTGTCATCTTGGCAACACCCCCCCCCCCCCTGGTATTCCACAAATCACTTAAAGAATCACAAATCACTTTCAAGGTACATTTAAAAGGGTTTTGTTAATATCCCCAGTCAGGGAAGAATTGCACCGCCATTTCAATCCCCCCCCCCCCACCTTACAAACCCAGGTGTGCACCCCAGATACCTCAGTCTCTTGGCAAACACAGAAAGAACGATGGGATACCAGCACTCCTGGTGGATGTAAATGGTTACAAAAAATATATAGTAGGAGTGCAGGGTGCAGTAGGGAAAGGTACATACAGATACAAAATAACTGAATAACAAGGTTCAGTTGGACAATGCAACCCCAGATACCTCAGTATCTTGACAAACGAATAACTATGCAGGTCTGGACCCCAATAAAACCAATTCTTGTACTTTTAAGACAATTTGCAACTTACCATTAACCTCTGATGTGCCAGATTGATTATAATACTTAATACTTTCTGCCATATTCATTAGAGTTACATTTTCCCTACCCAGCCATAAGCATGGACCTGCTTACAGACTAACATTAAAAAGGTGTCTTGTATCCTAGTGGATTCAGGGGTTTACAGCAGACTTTTTGCCCACGTATTGGTGGGAAAAATCACAATGACAGTCAAGAATAAAAGCTATGTGAAATCTGTATGTGGATATGATTTGTGACACATTGAAAGATGATATGAGTATTGTACTGATTCTGTGGGCTCTGATATTGTGATCCATCGGCTTTTGTAGCCTACAGTACAGCCTGATACAAGACATAAACATTGAAAAAATACAATTTAGAAGTAAAACACTGACAGTGGAGGGGAAGCAAGACTTGGAGGCAGAGAGAGGGAGGAATAAAATAAAATGCTATAATAGACTCTTGAAGGAGTCTGATCGACATAATATGAAGAGACCTAAAAGGTTATCAATCTGATGAAACTTGTTTGCATGCTGCTATTGAGAGTATTGTATATGAAGACCCCTATTCAATATGCTGTCAAGTTATCTTCCCAATGCTGGAGAATACTTTAGCCTGATTGATTTGAATGGGACTAGACTTTTCTCCAGGATGGGAAAGAGGGTTTAACATGATATGGAATGATAGGAATACAACTAAGCACTCAAAATATTCAATTAAAAGTCCCCATTGATCTTGCCATTCAAGGCAAGATAAGGATCTGTGGTGTATCTAATTATCATATAACGAACAGTAATTTATTATCCCTACTAAACTATCAAAGAAGCTCTAAGAATGTTCCATTAATTCATAATGCATGGAGCAGTTTTTAAACAAAGACCCGATCAATTGAAATATAGATGTGGTCTGGAGCTGTTGTTTACTTTCTACTTAAGTAGTTATGTAATTTACCATCTATTTAGCAAAAATAATGGTAATAAATAATAATGTGCTTTATGTCTATTTTCATTCCCCAACACAGAACAGGATGAGGTAAAAGAGAAACAGGACAAGACGAGTTAGAAACAGATGGTAACATAATATATACTGTAATTATATTATACAAGCAAACAGATAATATGACTGTAACTGATTAACTGATACAGTCAGGGTCGCTTTTACCAATTAGGCGCTCTTAGGCATTCCCCTTTTGGTCACCACCACCCTCCTGCGTTGCAGCATCAAAATGACACCACAATGTGAATACGTAGTGTAATGTACTGATATTTTTTGTTTGTGTTTTTGTCACCTGGTTTAGGATATCTGGCATGTATATATTGGTCAATATATAGGCCATTATATATATATATTTTTTAGAGCATCGCAGGAATGTGATCCATGGTTGCCAATCCCATAGCCTCTCCCGTCATTTTTCTACAAATCATCATAAGGATCCCAAATCCCTATCCATTATGGGCATAGAGTTCATTCCCCCTTCCTATATGGGAGGAGATCACTTCCAAAAATTATGTACTAGAGAAACATACTGGATGTATGTTTTAGAAACTACGTACCCTAAGGGACATAATGACCATATCGATATCAGTACCATAGTATAATCACCCGATTTTATTGGGTGATTGTTCCGGAGGTCTGGGTTGAATGCTTTTGCATTCCCTCTGGACTATGGTCCTGTGTTTGGTCATTAAGGGTCCCTTTATTCATACATTAAAATAAAAATAATATATAAAAATATACAAGTACACATATTATGTGGAGGAAGCCACAACCTCCATATTAATCAACAATTGGTTAACTGAGGAAGAAGTTCATAAGCGACTTGAAAAAATTAAAGTAAATAAGGCACCTGGCCCAATGGCATACATACAAGAGTTCTCAAGGAGTTAAGCTCAGTAATAGCAAAACCATTATATTTAATATTCAAGGACTCCATAAGCTCAGTACCACAAGATTGGCGTAAAGCAGATGTGGTGCCTATATTTAAAAAGGGAGCTAGATCACAACCGGGTAATTACATACCTGTAAGCCTGACTTCAATAGTGGGGAAACTACTTGAATGTTTAATACGGGATAATATTCAGGAATACCTAATGGAAAACAAAATTATTAGTCATAGTCAGCATGGATTTATGAAGGATAGATCTTGCCAAACTAACCTTATTTGTTTCTTTGAGGAGGTAAGTAGGAATTTAGACCAGGGTAATGCAGTTGATGTGGTCTACTTAGATTTTGCAAAGGCTTTTGAAAGGTTTCACACAAGAGGTTGGTGTACAAAATAAAGAAAATTGGACTCAGCAATAATATATGCACCTGGATTGAAAACTGGTTAAAGGACAGACAACAGAGGGTTGTCATAAATGGACTTTTTCAGGTTGGGCTAAAGTCGTGAGTGGAGTACCTCAGGGATCGGTACTGGGACTCCTGCTTTTTAACTTGTTTATTAATGACCTTGAGGTTGGCATCGAGAGAAAAGTCTCAATCTTTGCTGATGATACTAAATGATATCCGGAGCATGCTGCCCAAACTGGACGAACTAAGGGCATGGAGTCTTATGCAGAAACCCAAAGCCATCATTCTTGCAAAAACATGGCTAACCCCTAAAACCCCTGATGCAAATATCGCCATTCAGGGATACTCCATTTTTAGGAGAGACTAGCTGAGAGACCCGGCGTTGCCCGGGATGTAATGTTCCCGTTCCTCTCTCTCCTCCCCCCTCTCTCTGTTTGTCCCCCATTCACATCAATCCAGTCCCCCCCCTCCCTCCCTCCTTTACAGCTTCATGTAGCGTGTGTGCGTCAGTCACTGTGTGTTTGCTCGCGCGTCAGTGAGTCTGAGGCAGAAACACAAACACACACAGACTGACTGACGCACACACAGTCAGTGTGTGCCTCAGTCAGTGTGTGCGTGCGTCAGTCAGGCTTTGTGTGCGCGTCAGTCAGTGTGTGCGTGCGTGCGTCAGTCAGTCAGTGTGTGCGCGCGGGGCGTCAAAGGCAGGGGGGGCGTCAAAGGCAGGGGGGGGCGTCAAAGGGAGGGGGGGGGCGTCAAAGGGAGGGGGGGGCGTCAAAGGGAGGGGGGGGGCGTCAAAGGGAGGGGGGGGGCGTCAAAGGGAGGGGGGGGGGCGTCAAAGGGAGGGGGGGGGCGTCAAAGGGAGGGGGGGGCGTCAAAGGGAGGGGGGGGCGTCAAAGGGGGGGGGGGCGTCAAAGGGAGGGGGGGGGGCGTCAAAGGGAGGGGGGGGGCGTCAAAGGGAGGGGGGGGCGTCAAAGGGAGGGGGAGGGGCGTCAAAGGGAGGGGGGGGGGCGTCAAAGGGAGGGGGGGGCGCCTCAAAGGATTCCTCCCCCTGCATTTCCTGCAGTGGACAGGAGGGGGGGGCAGTGGACAGGAGGGGGGGGGCAGTGGACAGGAGGGGGGGGGCAGTGGACAGGAGGGGGGGGCAGTGGACAGGAGGGGGGGCAGTGGACAGGAGGGGGGGGCAGTGGACAGGAGGGAGGGGGCAGTGGACAGGAGGGGGGGGGGCAGTGGACAGGAGGGGGGGGGCAGTGGACAGGAGGGGGGGGGGCAGTGGACAGGAGGGGGGGGGCAGTGGACAGGAGGGGGGGGGCAGTGGACAGGAGGGGGGGCAGTGGACAGGAGGGGGGGGGCAGTGGACAGGAGGGGGGGGCAGTGGACAGGAGGGGGGGGCAGTGGACAGGAGGGGGGGGCAGTGGACAGGAGGGGGGGGGCAGTGGACAGGAGGGAGGGGGCAGTGGACAGGAGGGGGGGGGCAGTGGACAGGAGGGGGGGCAGTGGACAGGAGGGGGGGCAGTGGACAGGAGGGGGGGCAGTGGACAGGAGGGGGGGGCAGTGGACAGGAGGGGGGGGCAGTGGACAGGAGGGGGGGGGCAGTGGACAGGAGGGGGGGGACAGTGGACAGGAGGGGGGACAGGAGGGGGGACGCAGTGGACAGGAGGGGGGACGCAGTGGACAGGAGGGGGGGGCAGTGGACAGGAGGGGGGGGCAGTGGATAGGAGGGGGGGGCAGTGGACAGTGACACACACACACACACACACACACACACACCTCAGTTGATGCGCCCTTTCTCAGTTCCGTTTGGCGCCGGAGGTGGGGAGCGACACCTACCTGTACTTCCGGGCGCCGCCACCGTCTGACTCGGCGCCGCGAGGGAGGAAGGGGGTCCGCCATCTTACGCGCCGCGTGGCAGCTGCGGGAAGCGAGGTGATTTGGAGCGGGGAGGGGGGAGAGGTGATTTGGAGCGGGGAGAGGTGATTTGGAGCGGGGAGAGGTGATTTGGAGCGGGGAGAGGTGATTTGGAGCGGTGAGGGGGAGAGGTGATTTGGAGCGGTGAGGGGGGAGAGGTGATGCCGCTGGGGAGGGGGAGAGGTGATGCCGCTGGGGAGGGGGAAGAGGTGATGCCGCTGGGGAGGGGGAAGAGGTGATGCCGCTGGGGAGGGGGAAGAGGTGATGCTGCTGGGGAGGGGGAAGAGGTGATGCCGCTGGGGAGGGGGAAGAGGTGATGCCGCTGGGGAGGGGGAAGAGGTGATGCCGCTGGGGAGGGGGAAGAGGTGATGCCGCTGGGGAGGGGGAAGAGGTGATGCCGCTGGGGAGGGGGAAAAGGTGATTTGGAGAGGGGAGAGAGGTGTGTGTGTGTGTGTGTGTGTGTGTGTGTGTGTTTTATTTATTTTTTTGGACCTTTGGCCCGTCACTCCGCCTCAGGCCAATGAGAGGTGTGGGGGGCGGGCCAAGGGGGTGGTGTGAGTGTGTGAGGCCAATGAGAGGTGTGCGGGGGCGGGCGGGCCAAGGGACCAATGAGATTGCCGCTAGGGACACCGGACATCCAGCAGGCAGGCATGCATGCAGGCAGACAGGCAAAAATACAGTGCTTTCACTAATATAGTATAAGATAGGTCAAAGAGAGGAGGAGGGGTGTTATTTTATATTGCAGACACCTTACAATTTACACTGTTAAATTGCCCCCCAAGCCCACCCTCTTTTGAAATTCTAGTTGGCAAAATCTGCCTCCCCTTTTCTAAGCCCATCTTGCTCGCTGGCATCTACCGCCCCCCTAAAGCCCCTCTACAATCCCTGACTGATATCACCCAGTTTCTTGGTTCCATTTCCTCTCTGAATGAGAAGAGTGAGCTGCTAGTTCTTGGGGATTTCAACTTCAATTGGCTTGACCCTAAAAACCACAAAATACAGATACAACTCAAGTAACTTAACCTACCACAACTCATTTCCCAACCCACACGGACAAACTTGATAGTCATTTGTAGAGCAAGCAATTCTGTCAGGACAATCTGTCCAAATCCATACATGATAACACAGAGTGCAATCTAGAAGGAGGATTCTTCATTTGGATCTTATTTGATCATACCTTGAAAGTAATGGAGGATGTCACATCCCCAAACGCCCAGCCCAAAAATGAGCTGAACATCTCAAAATAGAAATAGGAGATCAAACTACCCATTGGGAGATCTACAATATCTCCCTCGCCAACATGCAACCTAACGGATGGAAACATTCTCCCTCCCATCCCCCGCTGCCCTGCTCCTCCCCTTTATCTAATCCCCCACTCCCTTGCTCTATTCCTACATGTCCCACTTGGGCAATCGTCACTTCTGGGCCATACGATCTCGTCCTTCTTCCTCCGCATTGAGCAGCCATCATTTCAAGATAACAGGACACTACAGACAAATTCATCCCCTTTTTTAACACACTTCAATATCCCGCATTCCTACCCGGAATTCACGGCTCCTTACGGGAAAATGTATGTACAGTGGCGACACACTTTATTCTCGCTCGGCTAGTCCCGCGAATTCGGGTATACTCGGGTGTATTGAGGTTTGTGATTGTTTTCTGCCGGAGTGTATAGCGTTATTTTCCCGGCAGGGATTGAAGCATTTTATTCTGGCTGGCTGCAATACTGCAATGCCGTGTAAAAACACATGGGGGCGCTTGTGAGCTGTTCTCTTTGAAGCTGTCCCCTATAATGAATTGTAATGCAGTATATATACTGTATATATATATATATATATATATATACTGTATAACAACAACCCCTATAACCCCTAACATACAGTACTGTACCCATACAGTACTGTATATGCACATACATAAATGATACTATGGGCCGGCGGGGGCGAGATGTGTTTGCAGCAGAGAGAGATCCGCTGCTCTCTCTCAGCGCAAACATCGGCACATTAAAAATTATTTTAAATACATTTTTATTTATTGTGTAGATGTGCAGGGGGTCTCGGGAGCTGAACCGCACTGGTTTCAGGTCCGGGGACCCCCTGCTTCCCGAGATACAGACCCCTTTATGAGGTGCCGGTATCCCTCTGCGTTTAAAGGTCCCGATCACGTGATCGCGGCCTGTAAACCAAGCAGAGCAGAGGGATACCGGCACCCCCTAAAGGGGCCTGTATCTTGGGGAGCAGGGGGTCCCCAGACCTAAAACCACAGCGGTTCTGCTCCGGAGACACTCTGCACATGTACTGTCACGGCCGAGTTTATTCGAGCATTTGCCCGGTCTCGGCCGCGACAATAACCTGGCGCGCGCCGGGATGTCCCGGGCGCGCGCCAAGCCTCGGAGGAGAGGCCCGCCGATCGGGGCTTCCCCCTCTCCTCTCCAGGTCCGCCGGGTCCCCCGGAACCCCCTGCCGCCGTCCCCCACATCGCGGGACACCAGGGCTCCCTCGGGGAGCCCTGGACGCGCGTGCAGGGGGCGCAGGCACCCGATGACGCGTGATCGCGCATCGGTGACGCGCGGCACGCAGAGGGGATGCCACTAGCAAGCCGGGAAATCTCCCGGCTTGCGGAACTGGCCGCACTTTAATAAAGTGTGCCGCCAGTGTACAGTATAAATAAAACACATATATAAATAAACACTCGTTCTTTACCTTAGCGGCTATGCGCTATGGTAAAGAAGCAGCATTTCTGTATTTTTAATAATATTGTACAGTGAGCAGGGGGTTCCCTGAGCCAGAAATCTAAACTCAGGGGGCCCCCTGCTCCTGCTCAATATTATTAAAATACAGAAATGCTGCTTCATTACCATAGCGGATAGCCGCTAAGGCAATGAAGGGGTTAACCCACTGTGCCCGCTTTATTGTGGGTAGCGGGGGTGGGTGAAGGGGGTATTTGGTCCTTGGTGTGAGTTTAGGACTTGCGGGGGGGTTGCGGGTGCACTTAACCCCTTCACGACCATAGCAGTTAATACCGCAACGGTCATGAAGGGGTTAAGCCCTCCCGCTACCCCCCCGCAAGCCCTAAACAAGCACCGTTGGGGCTAATACCCCCTTCACCCACCCCCGCTACCCACAATAAAAAAAACTCACACACAGCAGCCGCCAAAAAATAAATAAATAAATCTAAATAAATAAATAAATAAATGACAATAAATAAATACATTTATAATACATTTTTATTTATAGTGTAGATGTGCAGGGGGTCTCCGGAGCTCAACCGCACTGGTTTCAGGTCGGGGGACCCCCTGCTCCCCGAGATACAGCCCCCTTTATGAGGTGCCGGTATCCCTCTGCGTTTAAAGGGCCCGATCACGTAATCGCGGTCTGTAAACCAAGCAGAGCAGAGGGATACCGGCACCCCCTAAAAGGGCCTGTATCTCGGGGAGCAGGGGGTCCCCGGACCTAAAACCACAGCGGTTCTGCTCCGGAGACCCTCTGCACATGTACAGTATAAATAAAACACATATATAAATAAACACTCGTTCTTTACCTTAGCGGCTATGCGCTATGGTAACAAAGCAGCATTTCTGTATTTTAATAATATTGTACAGTGAGCAGGGGGTTCCCTGAGCCAGAAATTAATGCTCAGGGACCCCCCCTGCTCCTGCACAATATTATTAAAAATACAGAAATGCTGCTTCATTACCATAGCGGATAGCCGCTAAGGCAATGAAGGGGTTAACTCACCGTGCCCGCTTTATTGTGGGTAGCGGGGGTGGGTGAGGAGGGTATTTGGCCCTTGGTGTGAGTTTAGGGCTTGCGGGGGGGTTGCGGGTGCACTTAACCCCTTCACGGCCGTAGCAGTTAATACCGCTACGGTCATGAAGGGGTTAAGCCCTCCCGCTACCCCCCCGCAAGCCCTAAACAGCCACCGTTGGGGCCAATACCCCCTTCACCCACCCCCACTACCCACAATAAAAAAAATACACACACAGCAGCCGCCAAAAAATAAATAAATAAATCTAAATAAATAAATGACTATAAATAAATACATTTGAAATACATTTTTATTTATAGTGTAGATATGCAGGGGGTCTCGGGAGCTGAACCGTGTTGGTTTCAGGTCCGAGGACCCCCTGCCCCCCGATATACAGACCCTTTATGAGGTGTTAACCCACCGTGCCCGCTTTATTGTGGGTAGCGGAGGTGGGTGAAGGGGTTTATAAATGTGAGTTTATAAATAAAATAAAGAATATTATTTCTAGGGGCCCTAGAACAGAAGTTCCCACGCCAATTGCGCGCTCATTGCTCTTTTTTTACAATGTTGCTGGTCTTGCGGCTTTGCAGTCTGGCAGCAAAAAGCAGTTTGTAGTACTGAGTGTGAGATAAATTAACCAGTTCTTTTATTGCTGAAGTCACCACCAAAAACTTTTATTTACAAATACAGTACAATACAATGGTGAAACATTTCAAGTGAACAGCAATTCAAAACATCAACACACAATAATACATACTGTACAGTACTGTATGATTATTTATTTATAATACAGTATACAGCTCTGTACTGTATATGCAGTATACAGTATACTGTACTGTATTTGGGGCTTGTCTTTGGGGGTTTATTCATGCAATTATTAGGGTGACCTGCCTTTGGAAATACTGTGACAGTACAGTCCCAGCTATTTCAGCCACCCCACCCCCTCCCTTAGAGTTTTAAATCCCTCCCTGGCCAAGCGTCAATCGGCTGGCTCATTCAACCCTAATCTTCTGCCATTGTGTTGTTAATCCGCCCCTGGGCGGGCTACGGTAACAAGATTCAGCAGGAGGCCAGCGTCTGATCCCACCATCCCCCTCCAACAACCCTTAGAGGCCTGAGGCCTGCCTGCTTTGGAAAAATCCCCTCTCGAATTGGAAATGTAAATCTGATGTGCATCCGTTTGCTTACAGTAACTGTACTGTTCAGAACAGCCACTTCTTCTAAATTAAATACAGTACATTCTCTAATACCTTTGGAATAAAAATATATATACAATAATGTGAAATAATCCGTTCTGTGGGTCTGAGCGGGTTGAAAGTCACCAGGTCCTCATACAGTACATTCTCGAATACCTTTAGAATAAAAATATATAAAAATACAGTATAAATATTGTACAGTATAATGTTAAATAACCCGTCCTGTTCTTTTTTCCTTCATAACAGTATCCTCATTGTGTCTGCGGTACAGTAGTTCATTGAGAGAGGAGAGGTTTTGTGTACATCATTACTGCTTTTTATATACTGTACATTTGACTGCACAAGCAGATTTGGCGTGACACAACGCCCCCCTCCCCCTTGGGCACCCTTTTTCCTGAAACGACAAGAAAACAAAAACTTAGTTCAGTTACTGTACTGCAGAGTATGTGCATACTGTACTGTATTATGGCAGAACTACTGTAGGTGGCTGGTGCAGCTTTCTCTGTAAAGAAAAAAATGGAGCAGTTAGTAGGCAGTTACTGTAGTACTGTCAAACTACTGTATACTGGAACTACTGTATACTCTGACTACTGTTACAGTAAATTCAATGTACTGTACTGTAACCGCTGGTGCCATGGCTATGTACTGTAACCTTATGGCTGCTGCTGCTGTCTCTGAAAAGAAAAAATCTGTGCCATACTTACCTGTATCATACTGTGCTTACAATAATACAGCACTCTACTACTTTCCTGATGCTTGCCCATTGCGCGCGATGACAATGGGCAACACTGTGGCAATATGGTCTATATATTTATTGCATAGTTCCACGGTGAGTACATACTGCTGCGGCACAGTTTATTCGAGCATTTGCCCGTTCTGTGCCGCAGCAGTAGCCTGGCGCGCGCCCGAGTGTGACGGGCGCGCGCCGAAGCAGCGGAAGAGCGCCCTCCGATCGGGGCGCTCTCCCTCCCGCTGCCGGGTCCGCCGGGTCCCCCGGAACCCCCTGCCGCTGTCCCGCGATCGCGGGACACCAGGGCTCCCTCGGGGAGCCCCTGGACGCGCGTGCAGGGGGCGCACGCTCCCGAAGACGCGTGACCGCGCGTCTATGACGCGCGGCACGCCGAGGGGCGGCCACTAGCAAGCCGGGAAATCTCCCGGCTTGCGGATCTGGCCGCAGTGCAATTAAATGTGTCGCCAGTGTAGTTCCAAAAACTCAGTATGGCTTTCAACAACTCGTCCTTTTTGGAGGGTTTCGCCACTTTACGGATATGTTCCTTCAGCTGATGCCAGACCATTTCGATCGGATTGAAGTCTGGCGATCTGTGATTGGAAAGAAAGGACAATTGGTTTAAGAGCTAAAAACAGTGGGGAACAAAAATGGGACACAGTCTACTGCACTTACTCCGCTGGCGTCTTCACCCAGTTGATGCCGCGCTCAAGGATATGCGCCGTCGACGCGGTGTGCTTGGGATCGTTGTCCTGGTAGAAGCGGTGACCATTGGGAAAGTCGCGTCTGATGTATCGCACTATCGCGGGCACAATGTTGTCTTGGAAGAAAGCTTTATTCATGATTCCTATAGCAAGAAAAGAAAAGTGCTCAATAGTACAGTACAGTGCATACGGTAAGGCAACACTAGTCAAGTACAGTGCATTAGGCGGCATTATATTTGACAAATTGTACCTTCAAAGATGACAATGCATCCCGGTCCACGCCTAGAGATGCCAACCACACATGCAGCTTCACAGGGTGTTTTGGCCGCGGCTTCAAAGATATGCGGCCTTTTTTGTGGAACGCAAATCTTGCAAATCTCTCCAGCGACACAGTAGACTCATCAGTGAAGATGCAATCCTGGAAAGTCTCACCGCTGTCGATCCATGCCAGGGCCTGGAGCACTCTTTTGATTTTGTTTGCGTCCCGTATCATGGGGTATGCTCTGTAATGACAATGAATAAAATTTTTTTGCGTCACAGCGCAGTACAGTTTGCAAAACAACACTTTTACTTTACAGTACCTCCTGTACTGTCCAGTACTAACCTCACACGTCCATATTTCCATCCAATTCTGCGTCTCATCTTCTTTATGCTGCTCTCGGATACAGTCAGATTGTGCTTTTCCTGCAGAGTGTTTTTAACCCTTAATGCACTCCTCTCATCATTCTCCTCACTTATTCTGTCCACCAGAAGAGTAGTCTCCCTACAATGCAAAGAAATTATATTGTTTTATTAATATGCAGCAATATAAAATGTATACTGTATACTGTACATGTAATGTTGTAATATACAGTAAATATAAATATACAAAAAATGTATACTGCTGTACTATAAATATAAATAGACAAAATATACAGTATACAGTACTGTTGTAATATAAATATACTATATAAATATACTGTTGTTATATCATAATAAATACACATCATATATATTCCGTTGTAAGATGAATTGCAATATACTGTACGAAAAGTGTATACTGCTGCACAAAAAATATAAATTGACCACACATACAGTACAGTATACTGTACAGAGGCGGCACATTTTATTTGAGTGCGGCTAGCTCTGCAAGCCTGGGGATGCCCCGGCATGCTAGCCGCACTCCCTCGGCGCGCGTCATCCCTCGGCACTCCCATCATCGACGCGCGGTCACGTGTCATCGGGTGCCTGCGCCCCCTGCACGCGCGTCCAGGGCTCCCCGAGGGAGCCCTGGTGTCCCGCGATGTGGGGGACAGCGGCAGGGGGTTCCGGGGGACCCGGTGGACCCGGCAGCGGGAGGGAGAAAGCCCCGATTGGAGGGCGCTCCTCCGTGTCTTCGGCGCGCGCCCGGCACCCTCTGGCGCGCGCCAGGTTACTGCTGCGGCCGAGAACGGGCAAATGCTCGAATAAACTCGGCCGCAGCAGTATACTGTTGTAATATAAATATACTATATAAATATACTGTTGTTATATCATCATAAATATACATCATATATATTCCGTTGTAAGATGAATTGCAATATACCAAAAGTGTATACTGATGCACAAAAAATATAAATTGACCACACATACAGTATATACTGTTGTAATATAAATATACTATATAAATATACTGTTGTTATATCATAATAAATATACATCATATATATTCCATTGTAAGATGAATTGCAATATACCAAAAGTGTATACTGCTGCACAAAAAATATAAATTGACCACACATACAGTATACAGTATACTGTTGTAATATAAATATACTAAATAAATATTACATACTGTAGATGTACAGTACAGTTTTCTATATTTTTTTTTGTTAAGTTTTATAAATATACTTACGCGTTAGTTACCCTTGGTGCCTTTTTGCGGTCTCTGTTTTTTCCTTGTGCATGATAGCACATGGTGTTTGATGGCACAACGAGGCCAGAAGCAGCTAACCAGCGTTGGATAGCAGCAATTCGGTTTCCGCTCGTGTACATCGCCTTAATTCTCATGCTGAGATCCTTTGAAATCTTCTTAACAGGCATTGCTGCGAGTAGAAAGAAATACAAACACAAGAATGTGTATTCAATGTTTAGTCGATGTGTATTCAATGTGCAGTGAATCCACAAAATAGCTGTTGTATTTATACGTTAATGACTCACATTACAGTACGCCCACTTCCAACACCTGTACCTGGCTGCCATGCATAAAAGGTTACACACTTTGCATAGCCCACCACTCCAGGATCTTTATCTGAGCTTGCCCTTGTTCAGATACTGTACTGCATTGTGCCACCCGCTTCCATGGAGCAGCAGTTCTATGGATGCAAGAACACACTCACCTCTGCCGTGCCTGTCATGCTGAAAAAGCGAAAGGCAGCAGCCGTTTCCACGCCAAGGACAAAGCGACAGGCTAAGGCCAATAAAGAAAACCTTCTGCTGACCCCAAAGGCTAAGGGTTTTCCTAGACGTAAACCTCATTATGTGAAGAAGAAACACGGTGATGTGCAAGACGAATGGCAGCCATCCCACCGAATCCGCAGACCACTTCCTCCCATATGCTTCGACGACTCTGCTGTAGCTGTCCCGGAAATCTTCAGCCCGGCTTCTCCACCCCCATCTTGTCCGGTTCCATCCGAAGATGCTGCCGCCTCTGAAATCCACGGGTCACTGTCTCCTTTGCTCTTGGACGACTCTGCTTCTCGCCCGGAAATCCAAAGGTCACATTCTCCATCCCTCTTTGACGACGCTGCCGCTTCTCCTCTACCGGGTATCCACAGGCCACCTCCTCCACTCTCCTTCGCTGCCGCTTCTCCTGTACCGGGTATCCCCAGGTCACCTGCTCCACTCTCCATCGATGCCGCTTCTCTCCATGCAACCCCCATTTCATCCTCCGTTGCACCCATCCCCCCAGATGTCCAGATGCCATGCACAAGCAGCTCATTAGACCGGATCCTGAATGGGATAAGTGTGGATCTCCCTGGGAATTCTATTGTGCTGGCAAAGCTAGATCTGCTTCTGGAGTCGGTGCTACATGTGGAGCAACGGATGGACAAGATAGAGGCTGACATAGCGGGTATACATCGTTTGCTCGGTGTTAATGCCCCTGTTTCCCCGACGCCGGAGCAGGAGGGTGACATGGATGTGATGCATGGTACCTTCGGCCCCCGTCCATCACCAAGCGCACCCCCCCCACCAGAAGATGTAATGTACATGTATGCCATTGAGGAGGACATGACAACCCCGTCAAGACCACGCCAGGAGACAACCCGGCTACCACGACCAGAGGAAAGCTTCCTCCCAGACACCCTACCATCGCCCGTCGCCTCAAGTACACCCACTCCCAAAAGACCTCCTACATCCGCTCGCATCGAAACGGTGCCCGACATCACCTTGTGCGATCTGCCACCAGGGCTCAGGGAGAAGTATAGGGTGATGAGTGCTGGTGTACCCCACAAGTATGCCTTGATCATTTTTAAGCACCATGTTCCCTACTCGTTGTACTGCGAGTGGGTGTTCAAAGTGAACTACGATGGGAATCGCCAAAAAAAGGCCCTTCCTGCCAATTTAAGGCTACAAATTGTGGAAGAAATGCGGCGCTTTTATGCAGTTACAGATCCTGTAATGAGAGGCGTTAGAGACTGCATTAATGGCGTTTTGCGCCATGCAAGGAATCGGCCATGGATGGACAATGTGGAGGACGTTCAGTGAGACCATACTGTAATGTTGTGCTGAACTGTATTGTGCTGTACAGTACATGTTTTGCCCTACAGTTCCTGCTGTACTTAAACAAAGGATACTGCATGTTGTTGTGTGTTGCACGGTTTTCAATGTGGCCCTGAAAACCTGCCCTGTTTGCTGCCCTCTAGGACTGAGCTGGTTGCGCACCATCCCACTGTAGAAGCATTTAATAAAGGCTGCAGTTTTGCACTGTACAGTACTGTATGTATTATTGTGTGTTGATGTTTTGAATTGCTGTTCACTTGAAATGTTTCACCATTGTATTGTACTGTATTTGTAAATAAAAGTTTTTGGTGGCGACTTCAGCAATAAAAGAACTGGTTAATTTATCTCACACTCAGTACTACAAACTGCTTTTTGCTGCCAGACTGCAAAGCCGCAAGACCAGCAACATTGTAAAAAAAGAGCAATGAGCGCGCAATTGGCGTTGGAACTTCTGTTCTAGGGCCCCTAGAAATAATATTCTTTATTTTATTTATAAACTCACATTTATAAACCCCTTCACCCACCCCCACTACCCACAATAAAAAATAATCACACACAGCATCCCCGCAATAAATAAATAAATAAATAAATACAAATAAATACATTTGAAATACATTTTTATTCCTAGTGTAGATGTGCAGGGGGTCTCGGGAGCTGAACCGCACTGGTTTCAGGTCGGGGGACCCCCTGCCCCCCGAGATACAGACCCCTTTATGAGGTGCCGGTATCCCTCTGCGTTAAAGTTCCGATCACGTGACCGCGGCCTGTTAAACCAAGCAGAGGGATACCGGCACCCCCAAAAGGGGCCTGTATCTCGGGGGGCAGGGGGTCCCCGGACCTGAAACCAAAACGTTTCTGCTCCGGAGACCCTCTGCACATCTACACTGTGAATAAAACACACACATCATTAAGGAATCATTTTTTACCTTAGCGGCTATGTGCTATGGTAAAGAAGCAGCATTTCTGTATTTTTAATAATATTGTACAGTGAGCAGGGGGTTCCCTGAGCCAGAAATCTAAACTCAGGGGGCCCCCTGCTCCTGCACAATATTATTAAAAGTACAGAAATGCTGCTTCATTACCTTAGCGTATAGCCGCTAAGGTAATGAAGGGGTTAAGGCATAATAACCAATAAATACATTCAATACACTACTCACTACCCATGGCAACCTCCGCTGCTGCTGCTGTAAAACAGAGAAAACAATTAACACTTTCAAAGTAATGTCCCCTAACCCCTTAATCTCCACAGCGGTTATTAACTGCTACAGTCATGAAGGGGTTAACCCACCCTCACCCACCACTTGGGATGCCTACATACCCTCCCACTCTAACCCCCCACCCCGTGAGGCCTAACCACCCTCAACCCTCACCCACTAACTACCCACAAGGGAGGCCTACCCACATACTGTTGGGGAACCCCCCACCCCCCACCCCCCACCCCCAGTCCCCGAAATAAAAACAATACACAGCCCCACAATAAACATCACTATATTTATTAAATACATTACCCACCCCCTGTGCCCCCCCCATGAATACAAGATTTATCCTTTTACATACAGGGTTCATAACGCAGCCCCACGCGAGTCCCCGGTGAGCTGGCGGGGCACCTGAACAGACCTACAGTTTACCAGCAGCCTTTTTCAAACAGGTTCTGGAGGCCTGCTGGTGGATCCTGCCAGCACCATGGCCCCCAGGTGGTCTCCTTGGTCACCGTGGGCCACAGTTGGGTCCCCAACGGATGTCTGGGAGCACCGGGTCAAACCCACAGGTGTCTGCGGGGCCTCGGGTGGTTCCCTTGGGGCCTGGGGAACTCACGGGTGCTCACTACGGGTCTGCGGTGCCCCCACAGAAGTGGGACCACACATCATCATCCCCGCACCTACGGGTTGGCGGTGCCCCCACAGAAGTGGGACCACACATCGTCATCCCCGCATGTGTCACCCGTGGAACCACCAGCCTGATACCCTTGGGAAACCCGAGAATACCCGCAGGTGGTCTCCAGAGGTCCCACGCAGAGCCACGGAACCAACCCTGAATGTAAAAAAAATAAACCTGGCCTATACATTCAATACATACACCCTCCCCCCCAACACCTACAGTGTTAATAATAACTATTATCCAGATATGTATAATAGATTAATTGCCCATTATTAAAAACATTAACTAGCATATACAAATAAATAAAGTACTACTGACCTCATCAATACGAAGTGTCCATCGCCAGCGCCTTCCTTCTCTTGCCCACACAAGACATAGCCAATACCAAGCCAATACATTGCAAGTACATTCAGATATCAATTAACCCCTTAAACACCTTATCGGATAATAACCGCAAAGATAATTAAGGGGTTAAGCCACATTGGCCCGATACCCACCCTTCACCCATGAATTTGAACTGTGGCTTCATCATGCAACTATATATATATATATATATATACTGTATATATATACAGAGAGACAGAGAGAAAGAGAGAGAGAGAGATATATATATACAGTATATATATATATACACACGTTATATACACACCCATGATAAACCAATATACAGTACAAATAAATGTAGAAGGGTTATCAAAAGCATACTGTCCTAAAACCAAACACTTCTCCATACATACTGTACACACTAAATTAAAATCAATTTCCTTTAATATTCATAACTGATCTCTCAATCTAAATCATCACTAAACCTCTGAAAAGCCATTTAAACAACTTACATTCCAATATAAATGATGCCTAAATATCTATGCACCATATACATTCTGCAAATTAATCAACCAAGTAAACAAACCAAGTAAACAAAAATCAATTAGCAATCATTATTTACATCTCTAAACAATTCACACTACATCCCGAACAATGAAACCATTAACAAATTAACGCCTAGAGCAGAACAATTAAGCCTTTGAAAAAATATAAGTACCGACAAAAATACAACCTTTACAACCAAGCCTATCCCTGACCTTCCTCAAACACACAATACAATACCAAGGAATACATCTATCTAATTTTAAAATACTTTAAACTCACAATAAAGCATAGCAGCATACACAAAATAATTTTAAACACATCTAATCCAGCTTTAAAAACAACATCATTTCTTACCCTGTACTGTATGTATACTGTATATCTCTCTAGACATACAGTATATACATACATACATACAGTGGCAAGAAATGATATACCACAAAAAAAAATACACATGTTAAAAAACCTTTTGAAAAAATTAACAAGTTAAATAAAATACATTTCTTTAGTTCACTTACCATTACACTGCACTCACAGCAATGCAGGGAGGGAGGGAGATTTAACAGAAACATTAGGGGGGAGGGGGCTTTAAATCTCTCTGCCTTCAGTGTAATCTGTTTAAAGCCCCCTCCCCCCTAATGTTTCTGTTAAATCTCTCTGCCTTCAGTGTAATCTGTTTAACAGAAACATTAGGGGGGAGGGGGCTTTAAATCTATCTGCCTTCAGTGTAATCTGTTTAACAGAAACATTAGGGGGGAGGGGGCTTTAAATCTCTCTGCCTTCAGTGTAATCTGTTTAAAAGAAACATTAGGGGGGAGGGGGCTTTAAACAGATTACACTGAAGGCAGGGAGATACAGGGGATGTACTGTACTGTATGTTGTTTATTGCAATGCTTCAATGTGTGTATAATGTATAATGTTTTTTACAATTAGATAGATGTAATCCTTGGTATTGTAAGGGTTAGCTTTGGTTTTAAATTGTGTTTTCTGGTTGGTACTTACAGTATATATTGACTTTGTTTACTTGATTGGTTAAAATAGTTGACTTGTTTGGAAGTGTTTGTATTTACTGGTACAGTAGCTTGCAATGATATTGTTAACATTCATTTGCAGAATGTATATGGTGCATAGATTTTACGCATCATTTATACAATGTAAATGCAATGTACTGTGTGGATTGGAATATTATGTTTTATATTGTAAGATCAGTTAGGATTATTAAATGGATTATTATTATTGTCTGTATGGAGAAGCGTTATTTTGATGATGATTTTGATAACCATTCTACATGTATTTGTATATTGGTTCATCATGTGTGTGTATACTGTGTGTATATACTGTGTGCATATATATATATATATATATATATATATATATATATATATATATATACAGTATATATATACACAGTATATACTGTATATGTATAGGGATTGTTATTATATATATACTGTATATATACAGTATATATATACAGTATATATTTATTTCTCTTCATGTATTTATTTATTTATTTAGATTTATTTATTAATTGTGGGGCTGCTGTGCGTGAATTTTTTTTATTGTGGGTAGTGGGGATGGGTGAAGGGGGTGTTTGGCCCTTGGTGTGAGTTTAGGACTTGCGGGGGGGTTGCGGGTGCACTTAACCCCTTCACGACCGTAGCAGTTAATACCGTTACGGTCGTGAAGGGGTTAAGTGCACCCGCTACCCCCCCGCAAGCCCTAAACAACCACCGATGGGGCTAATACCCCCTTCACCCACCCCCACTACCCACAATAAAAAAAATTCACACACAGCAGCAGCAGCACAATTAATAAATAAATCTAAATAAATAAATGAATATAAATAAATACATTTAAAATACATTTTTATTGATAGTGTAGATGTGCAGAGGGTCTCCGGAGCTGAACCGCTGTGGTTTTAGGTCTGGGGACCCCCTGCTCCCCGAGATACAAGCCCCTTTAGGGGGTGCCGGTATCCCTCTGCTCTGCTTGGTTTACAGGCCGCGATCACGTGATCGGGATCTTTAAATGCAGAGGGATACCGGCACCTCATAAAGGGGGCTGTATCTCGGGGAGCAGGGGTTCCCCAGACGTGAAACCAACACGGTTCAGCTCCGGAGACCCCCTGCACATCTACACTATAAATAAAAATGTATTTCAAATGTATTTATTTATAGTCATTTATTTATTTATTTATTTATTTATTTAGATTTATTTTTATTTTTTTTGGCGGCTGCTGTGTGTGAGTTTTTTTTTATTGTGGGTAGCGGGGGTGGGTGAAGGGGGTTATAGCCCCAACGGTGCTTGTTTAGGGCTTGCGGGGGGTAGCGGGAGGGCTTAACCACTTCATGACCGTAGCGGTATTAACTGCTACGGTCGTGAAGGGGTTAAGTGCACCCGCAACCCCCCCGCAAGTCCTAAACTCACACCAAGGGCCAAATACCCCCTTCACCCACCCCCGCTACCCACAATAAAGCGGGCACGGTGGGTTAACCCCTTCATTGCCTTAGCGGCTATCCGCTATGGTAATGAAGCAGCATTTCTGTATTTTTAATAATATTGAGCAGGAGCAGGGGGCCCCCTGAGTTTAGATTTCTGGCTCAGGGAACCCCCTGCTCACTGTACAATATTATTAAAAATACAGAAATGCTGCTTCTTTACCATAGCGCATAGCCGCTAAGGTAAAGAACGAGTGTTTATTTACAGTATATATGTGTTTTATTTATACTGTACATGTGCAGAGGGTCTCGGGAGCAGAACCGCTGTGGTTTCAGGTCCGGGGACCCCCTGCCTCCCGAGATACAGGCCCCTTTTGGTTTACAGGCCTCTGCTTGGTTTACAGGTCGCGGTCACGTGATCGGGACCTTTAACGCAGAGGGATACCGGCACCACATAAAGGGGTCTGTATCTCGGGGAGCAGGGGGTCCCCCGACCTGAAACCAGTGCGGTTCAGCTCCCGAGACCCCCTGCACATCTACACTAGGATTAAAAATGTATTGAAAATAAGTTTTAATGTGCCGATGTTTGCGCTGAGAGAGAGCAGCGGATCTCTCTCTGCTGCAAACACATCTCGCCCCCGCCGGCCCATAGTATCATTTACTGTATGTACTGTACAGTATGTGCATATACAGTACTGTATACAGAACAGAACATGTAGAATAAATGCATAGTTTTATTTTTTCGGGTTTATTACACAGTATACTGTACGGCCGGAAAACATCAGCATACAGCACAATATTATCCATCGAAATCACCCCATTAGCCGTTTTCTTTTCTGAGGAAAAACAAAATGAAAAGTTTTAATGTACAGTAATGGTCAGCCCCCTAAAGAAGTACCCAGCCAGCCAGCCCCACCAAAATAATACGGCAACAATACAGTACTCACCATACTATTTCCCATTTAGCTTGCGCCGGCGCCGGTCCACTGCCAGTACAGCTTTCTTCATCATTCACGTCGATAGTTTGCAGCGGGACTAGCCCACCTGTAGTCAGCAGGTGAGGCTGGAAATCGCTTAGGTACATGCAAGCTTCATCAAAACTGGCCGCAAAATCCGACTCTGCCTCAGGATCAGGCTCGGGCTCAGGGTTGTCACTGACGGTGGGTCCGTTATCGGAAGCCGGTGCCGCTGCCGGTGCTGGTGCATTGCTTGGCAGGGACTGTCGTTTCTTAGTTGGTTTTAACACGACCCTTCGCCTTTTGCCGCCTCCATGATCATAGATACGGGAAAAACCCTGTGACACACACCAATACCCTCCAACAAATTGGGGCTCAATACGGTGAAAACAGGGGTCACTACATAACCTTTTCCTTATTGCACGCTTCCACAAATGAGGAGTAGGCGAAAATTTGTAAAAGTCATAGTTTTCGATAAAATACTGATAAATTTGAACAACTGTTGCCATCTTATCCTCTGTTGCATTAATCGCGGCCCGTATCAAATAAGCATAACTTCTGTCAGGTTTTTGGAAAACGGGCTGCACTTGAACACTCATGGCGGGTGGGTCTCTGGGGAATACTGTACTGTAAGCGAAACTGGTCTTTGTATTTCTTTAATATGAAAAGCCTAAATTGATACATTTTTGCAACTCAGTCTCAAGGCCAAGGCCAAGTTACAATGGCACACTGTGGTACAGTATCTTTTTTAAATGAAACACCTGCAAGCCCACACATTACTGATTCGGCGCTTTACAAGTCAGGAATTTATGCCATCTGGCGGACACGCGAAGCATTGCAGCCTATTCAATCCTGATCATTATCATTTAACACATCAGCCGCCCGTCAGCCAGGCATGAACCGTGGCTGGGAAGGCAAACGCAACGCGGCATGCCAGAGGTGAGCAGCGGCGGATTCCAGGTATCTGCCAGGTACAAACTGGTCATTTGCTCGAATAAAGTGTGTCGCAGCAGTATTTATAACTAATTTATGTAGCAATGCCTCTTATGTTTTTATAAATACTGATCTTATTATGTATTATTTCCTGTATGTGAGAGACTACACTTCAGGTGACTCAATAAAGTTTGTTTGCTTGTTTTGACTATGTTATGTCAGGATTATTAATTATCACTGTCTTATAACCACTCTTGCAATGTACAGTACCCCATGGAATTTAGAAGGCTCAGGAGACCTACTACTGTAGCATTCTGAACAAAATGTGTATCTGGAAACCATGTGATTAGCAAATTATAGTATGTGTAATGCATCATGTTTTATATACTCATTGACAGCTGTTTTTTTTTTTTTTTTTTTTTTTAAGATACCTTGTCCTTTTTCTGACTACTGAAAATGCTAATCTTGCATTTGATAGTACGGCCAAGATCAGTATTTTTATTTTTTTGCTCACTCACTGCGATAGGGGTCTCTGACAGCAAACATTTACTTTTTCAACCCATAAAGCCTTGGACTACAGAACCTACAGTACTCAGGGATCCTTCATGCTTTCTCCATGGATCCTAGAGAGTACCACCAGTTCCTTAGACCTCTGACCCACAGTTACATTCAGAGTGCTCAGAGTTATTCAGAGCCAAGAGGAAGATTGACCAATGGAAGGGATCTACGTCATTAAAGAGTGTGCACAGTTTCCCTATCGGCATGTCGGGAAATGTAGTTTCCTTCAATCGTAATATAAACTGAAGAAATGTATCCAAAGCAGGATACAAAATAGATCCCTGATAGTGGCTACTGCAGACCTTTATGTAATAAAGCGGTCAGAGGTAATGAAAAATACTAGATTAAAAATCATTTTATTCTCATAGTACATATAGTTCAAAATTGATATATAGCCGGACAGTGGGTATATATTTATAATTGCTGAAGTACCTCAAATTCTGTTTTCAAACATGTGCTAATATGTATATTGTAAGAATAGTCTAGATACCTGCTTAGTAACCAGTGGAGAGATTCATGGTGTAGTCATACCATATAGGGCGTCTCTAATGCAATTATATGATAGATATACTTATTAGAGACTTATTATAACTCAACATAGAGTGTCAAGTGTATCATCTATTCCAACCAAATAGTGAGATTCCTCATGCAGCGCAGTGTATCTGGCTGTGCGTGTGCCGAAATTCATGAGAAATTAAACAATATCAGTCACCCAGTGTGGGATAGATGTAAAGTGAGGGGATTCCTCTGTCTATGATCTCTAAATAGTGGCTGACCATTTGTATGTTCAAAAGTGTTGTACTTCAATGTATGCTCCGTGTTGTATATCTAACTGCGCATGCGTCACAGTTTGTGCCGGAGTATTGATATTCCTGTCTCCAAATGGACAGATGAAAGTGAATAAGGTGAGGATATCTTTAACCATTAGTGTGCTGAAAGTGTTATAATTCAATGCGTGTTCCGTAGTCTGTATCCGACTTTGTATGTGTCACAGTTATTGCCGAAAAACTAAAATTCAAATGAACGAATGAAGGTAAGTAAAGTAGGGATATCTTTGGAAGTTAGCTTTCACTGATAATATGCCAAACGGAGTGTTCCCTGATAGATTAAAACAGCCTTTGTATTTGTGCTTTTAAAGTATGATAGCGTATATGTATGACATTCGTTGTATTCCAGGGGGAGCATGGAATACAACGAATGTGACGATTTGCGGGACTACCGAAACCAGTCCCTACCAGCTGGGTTTGAGCAGGGGGTTTGAACATTTTAAATATTTACACCTGCACGTTATTTTGAGCACGTCTTTATTGTTATACAAATAATTGATTTTGTTTAAAATATTCACTATATAGTTTGTAGTGAAACACTTATAGAGATAGCGCCGTTTTTTCACCTTCACTCAATATGTATGACATACCCATCCTCTGTGTTAGAGACTGTATTTTTAAGTAGGTATAGCAAATATATCTAAACCTGAGACTCCAAAGGATTAGTGTGTATTTTAGTTTTAATTTTGTACCCTAAAGTAGGGGAATTCTGTGAGCAGTACACTTCGTTTCACTTAGGTGTATGCTCCGTGTAACGTATCCGACTGCGCATGCGTCACAGTTTATATTCAAGTATTGTGATTACTGTCTCCAGATGAAAGGTGAAAGTAAGCATGGTAAGGATGACTTAGTAGGTTAGATTTCCCTGATTGTATGCCGCCCTGACTGATATCTACTGAATCGTAGCATGCATTGTATTTATGCTGTCAGAATCCGCTTGTGTGTATAAACGACACATCTATTGTCTGTGTTAGAGACTGTATTTTCAAGGTAAGTATACCGGATGTGTCTAAAACTAGAGCAGTAAAGAAAATAGTGTATGCTCCGTTTTTGAACCCTATAGTAGGTAAATACTGAGAGCGGGACACCTCATTTCTTTAGATATTCAGCTAATTAGAATGCGGGATATTTACCAATGGGGTTTCACTATTACGTATGAATGCCCCTAATCCCGCCCCCAGGAGGTATAAATACATACACTAGAGGAGCATTGGTACACTCCTCCCCCCTTGAAGAAGCGCCGTAAGGCGTGAAACGATCGTCGGGTGAAAGGCGACGCGCAGACAGATGACGTCAGCCGGTTTCTTTTCCTGAGCGCGAGACGGAGCAGGAGGGATCAACCCTGTAGCTTATATGCTATACCAACAGAACGGGTGATATTTAGCGCACTGCGAATATATATGCACATTTGAGGAGTACTATAACCCATCTCTGAGGAGTGTTATACTATGGGATTATAGTTTGCATATAGACAGTGAAGCTATGCAATAGGTCTAGGGCTCCTTTAAGCCCATTGTCAACTGTATGAGTGGAACTGGTTATATACAGGCTTATTGAAGCCCACACATACGGACACCTGATCATTTGTGGGCCCATGATTACTAATGAGGCCGCGATACTTATACTTATGTTGATCACAGATAAGTAATTTGCAAAATACCCTTTTGTGTTCTGTTTGACCTGCTCCGCAGCTGCTCTTTGTGGATAACGTTTTAGATGATTTTATATATAAATAGATAATAATTATAAATAATTTAGGTGTATTCAAATAGATAAGTTTATATTTGCATAGTATTAAATAAATAATTTTTTGTTTTGTGTTTTTAACCTCCTGGTGACCCATATGGTTTGCATTACAATTCTAACTACTCTATATTATATATTATATATACAATATGTTTCTATATCCTGTGCACTACTTTTTATCTATATGATCTGATTATTAAGGTTGAGCAGTGATCTCCACCCCCTATATTATAGATATATACCCACTGTCCGGCGATATATATATTTTTAACTATATGTACTATGAGAATAAAATGTTTTTTAATCTAGTATTTTTCGTTACCTCTGACCGCTTTATTACATAAAGGTCTGCAGTGCGCCACTATCAGGGATCTATTTTGTATCCTGCTTTGGATACATTTCTTCTGTCTATATTACTATCTCTCCCAGGCAGCACGCAATTACCATCAAGGTTCCCTGCATATATAAGAGTTCCTTCAATCGTATCCCAGTTTTACCTGTGGGAGAGCAGAGAAGAACTTCACTGTGTGTCTCCTGTCTCCATTGGTGGACTCAGAGTCTTTAGCTGGGAGCAGGCTGTAAAACCAACGAAAGCTCTGAGATATTGATAGTGCCACTGTCTGCCAGGAGGACCTCCACAGGAAAGACATTTTGACAGGAGGAGAAGAGGATGAGAAAGTAGAAGGAGGGGGTGTTGGTGTGAGAGAAGGATGAGCATGGTGCTGTGAGAGGAGGATGAAGAGGATGGTGGTGTGAGAGGAGGATGTGAAGGATGGTGGTGTGAGGAGCATGGTGGTGAGAGAGAAGTATGAGGAGGATGGTGGTGTGAGAGGAGGAGAGGGGTGGTTTAAAAGGAGGATGTGAAGGATGGGGGTGTGAGAGTAGGATGGTGGTGTGTGAGGAGGGGGGTGTAAAAGGAAGATGTGAAGGATGGTGGTGTGATAGGATGATGGGGAGGATGGGGTGTGAGAGGAGGATGGTGGTGTGAAAGGAGGATGAGGAGGATGGTGGTATGTGAGGAGGATGACGAGGATGGTGGTGTGATATGAGAAATAGTTGCAGTAATAGACTAGCAGTGGCGGTGTGAGATGATGATGAGGAAGATGGTGGTGTGAGAGGAGGAGGGAGGTTAGGATGAGGGGGGTTAGAAGAAGATGGGAGGGGGGTGAGGCAAAAGATAGCACAACACTTTGGGTACCAGTGTTAACCATTCCAGAGGTATATCTGAGGATAGGTTAATACTGGTCCACAAAACTTTGTGCTATCTTTTGTCTCACTGAATTGCAAAAAATGTATCTAAAGATGTTTTGAAAGAAGAGTGGGGTTATGTTTCTCTTTTTCTTGTGCAGAACAACTAGCACAACTCCAATCGTTTCAGATATCGAATTATGCAGCTGTGCTAAATACAAGAAATATATATATATATATGTGCTAAGAAGGGCAATGCATGGCCTACATTATAAAACTGATCAGGAAAGATTAAATTACCTCAATAAATAAAGTGTGGCGGAGAGAAGGGAGAGGGGGATGTCACAAATGGCACATCTGTGAGCATGTGGCTCGTGTATGTGACGAGGGTTAATACATACACCTGTCTAGCTGACCCACTTTCTCCCTGCCAGGTCTCTAAAATTCGTAATATCTCCCCTCAATCTGTCACAAATAGAACCTTAAATTGCTCCTACCACCAAAAATAGTTCCAGTCCTTACCTGTAGAGGTTTTGTTCCAGTCCTTACCTGTAGAGTTTTTGGTTTCTGTTTACTAGGTAAACATATGATTAATACACCAAAATCTATTGTCATAAAATGCATCTGAAAATGCTGTTACTCTCTTCAAAACAAGTTCAACTAGGGCCCAAAGACAAAATTTATTAAATATTAGTTACAGTACTTAGTTAACACATTTTTTTTTTACAAAAAGCATACAGTTCAATATATGCAAACAGTTTCTTAAAGTAAAAACAGAGAACCTATAGTATACCTTATCGACAAACAACATCAGTTGACTCCCAAAAGAGGTATTTGGAGCATGGAAGATGAACGTGTCATGTTGGCATAAAAATACACCTCTTGTTGAATTCTAATTTGATATCCCAAATACCGGCTTTTTTCAACAACTTGTACATTGAATAGAACCAGACTCAGCCCACCCTCCTGGGCATGTCCTGTTTTCCCACATTCATCTCCAATTACATTTTTATAGTTTGGAAGAAAAGATCATTTTTTTTTCCCCCAAACATTTTTTATTAGGCATAGTTATTTTCACATACATAGAGTTACTTTACATTTCTGGCCTAATACATATAGGTTTTCCTTGTTCAATTAGGGGGGAGGGGGGAGTACGCTCAGGGCCACTTTATGGTCCATGAGGTGTGGAGAAAGAGAGAAAAAGTATGATAGGGAGGGGGGGGAGGGTTCATCCCTCCCCTCATCTGGCCGCGCTTCTTCTGATCTCCCCTACGACACAATTGTCGTTTTTATGGTTCAAGGAATTTTATTCTGGTTTGAACTATTGTATTATCCAGGGTTCCCAGATTTTATAGAACCCTTCAGTTGATCGTTTTAGGAAAGTCGTGAGTTTCTCCATCCTCATTACTTCGTTAAGTCTATTTTTCACCTGTTGTTTTGTGGGGGGCGCTGTCTTCTTTCAGGAGTATGCTACCGAGCATCTTGCTGCTGTCAAAATAAAGGAGATTAATCTATAACTATGTTCAATTCCGCTGCCCACTTGAGAATATAATCATGTGCGGTTGGATTAGCTGGGTTCTCCATGTCAGCATATATTTGCGTTATTAGACCTTTTTGATGTGTTCCTTCTTGGCACAGTTTCTCAAATTTTGTGGGAGGGGGAAATTTCAACGTTGGGGACATTTTTTGTAGGAAGTGTCGAATTTGGAGAAATTTGAATGTATCTAGGTGAGGTACCTTCAATTTGGTGCGTAATTCTTGGAGACTTAGGAACTGTCCATCGCTCAGCAGATCCGCGACCACCCTGATCCCTAATGATTTAAATGTGTCGAATTGTTTGGTTTCGCATCCTGGGGGGAATTTAGGATTGTTGAATAGTGGGGTTAATTGTGAACTGAGGGAGGAGAGCTGGAATTTAGTTTTGGCTTTCGCCCATATTTCCCATGTGTGTCTCATCGCTCCCAGTTCGAATTTGGGTGCCATATCAGTTCCCCTGTCACAGCACCAAAGATAAGCTTGCAGAGAAGGCATTCTGGAGTAGTGAGATTCAATTGCTAGCAAACAGAGCTGGTCTGGGTCTGAGTTCCACATGACCGCCTGTCTTAGTTAGGCTGCCTGATAATATTTAGCAATGTCCGGGACCCCCAATCCTCTTTTTGTCCTGGGTGCCATAAGAACCGACCTAGATACCCTGGGTCTCTTCCCTTGCCAGATAAATTGAAAATGTTTATTTTGGATAGTCTTTAGTTCAGAGCCAGGGATGTGGATCGGGAGCGTCTGGAAGAATTATAATAATCTGGGGAGTATATTTATTTTTACTGGGATCATCCTCCCGATCCATGAGATCTGGTAGCTTTCCCAATTATCAAGGTCTTTTTAAATTTTCTTAAAGAGGTTTGGATAGTTATTTTGGTACAGAGAGCCGTAATTCCTTGATACATGTACTCCCAGGTATTTGATGTATGAAGGGCTCCACTTATAGTTAAAGTTTTGTTTCAATGTCCGCATCTCGGGCTCTGACAAATTTAGGTTGAGGGCTTCTGATTTATCACTATTAATTTGATATCCTGATATTTTACCAAATTCCATTAATTCCTTGTGGAGATTGGGAAGAGAGATCTGGGGTTGCATTAACGTTAGGATAATATCATCTGCGAATAACGAGACTTTATAATTTTTTCCGCCAATTGGTACCCCCTGTATATTTATGTTGTCTCGTATTTTAGACGCCAGAGGTTCAATTGTTAGGGCGAACAGGAGGGGGGTAGGGGGCATCCTTGTCTCGTTCCATTTGTTATGTTGAATTTCTTAGCGGATCCGCCCGGAAGTTTCACCAACGCAGATGGGCTGCGGTATAGTGCTCGGACCTCCTCTAGATACGTATCTTTGAAACCGAATTTCTGCATTGTTTTGTCAAGAAATAGCCAATCGATTCTGTCAAACGCCTTCTCTGCATCTAAGCTTAACAGAACCGCTTTGGTAGCTGTGAGGTGGGCATGGTCAACATATTTATAATTTTGCGGGTGTTATCTGAGGCATGTCTGCCTGAGACAACCCCCACCTGGTCGTTGTGGATGAGTCTCGGTAAGATCGGATTCAATCTATTTGCCAGGATTTTGCTGTAAAGCTTGAGATCGTTGTTTAGTAGCGAGATTGGTCGATAACTCCCACAGAGCAGTGGATCCCTACCCTCTTTGTGTATTATGGCTAGGTTGGCCTGCGTCATTGATGGGGGGATTGGGTTGCCCTCCATGAATGAGTTAAATAAGCTAAGCAGGTGTTTAGACAAGATCGGGGAGAACCTTTTATAATAGACATTGGAGAAGCCATCGGGGCCAGGGGCTTTCGAGATTTTTAATGTTTTTATTGCGTCCGCCAACTCTTTTTGGGTGATCTTTGCATTAAGCGTCAGATTTTCCTCCTCTGTCAATGTGGGCAGGGGGCAATCCGATAGGTAATTACTAATGGGTTCAGAGGTAGATATCCCCGCTTTCCCTCCCTCAGCCCTAAGGTTATAGAGTTTAGTATAGAATGCGGTATAATTATTCCGCTATTTTCTGCTGATTATAGATTATTTCCCCCAATCTGTTCTTTATCGCAGTGATCTGGGAGCGTTTCTGTATACCTCTTAGTTTGCTAGCCAAAAGTCTGTCGGCCTTGTTGCCCTTGTCATAGTATTTCTGGCCAGTCCATGTGAGGGCTTTTCTACATCTTCCATTTGGGACTGTTTTAGCTCGTTTCTGGCTGCGGTCAAGGTTTTGTAGATTTTTTTTGAGGGGTTGGCTTTATGCTGCTGTTCCAGCTTTATAATTTTATTTAGCAGATCCGTTATTAGTTTTGCCTTGGCCTTCTTTCTGTGGGATGCAATTGATATAAAAGTTCCCCTGATTGCTGCCTTATGGACTTCTCACAGTACCGCCGGAGATTCGACTGTACCAACATTGAAAGCGAAATACTCCCTAAGAGCCGCTTTAATTTCCTTTTCTACTGCCGGGTGGTTCAGTAGGGAGTCATTCAGCTTCCAAGTGTAGGAGGTCAATTTTTGAAATGGGGTTGAAAGAGTTAGTGTGATAGGGGCATGATCTAAGATCATTTTGTTTTTAATTTAAAAAGTTCCTTAGTATAAAAATACCCCATATCTTTCTTTTGATAGCCCCCAGAATGTTGGGACCGTATCAATGTGTTTGGCTGATCAAAATGTACGTTTACACATCTATTCTCATATGCCCATGGATATCTCACATATCCAGCCTACTGTATCTAGTTGAAACAGCTGAAAGTGCAGGATAGAAATATAAAACAAACAATGAAAGCTCACTTAACAAATATGGATATATTAAGCAAGTAGGTGACACTCAGGTTAATAACACTGCCTCAATCCCACAAAAGTGGTTGTTCTGCAGCCAAAGTTCAAACAAGTGGGATTCCCAAATCCTCCACAAAGTCTATGGCAAAAGAACATTGGACGTTCCATGGCTCATGGGCAATTCACAATGTGAGAAGAGAAATACTGTACAAAAATAAAGAAAATAAAAAATGAATGAGAAGAGAAATTATGGTGAAACACAGGAATGTTAAATAGTTTTAATAATAATAGGTGATATATATAATATCACCTATTATTATTAATACTATTAAGAAATTAGTACACAGAAATTAGTTAAATAGTATTAATAAAAATAGGTGATATATATATATATATATATATATATATATATATATATATATATACACATACATACATATATATATATACACACACTTAGCTTCGGTTAAGATGATCTTCTAGGGTAATAGGAGGTATAGGTTCTCCTCTTGCAGTTTTCAGATGTTGTGAAACTGCATCTTGGTAAAGGAGTACAAAGAAAAATATGGCATAATAATGTTTTTTAATGTTAAAAAGATAAAAGTCGAGGTTTCAAACTCACAAACATTTCTTCATTAAAAAGCAGTTGAATGTAATGCTTTCCAGCATAGGTGTTGTGGAGTCCTCCAGTCTTTAAGGTGCTTCCACAGCTTGCTGCAACTGGGCTGGTGAGATCCCTCTTGAGGGGCCAACCGCTCCCCACAGTCCTTGGCTCTCCCCCTCCCTGTATGCGCTGCTGTTAGTCCGCTCTGGCCTGCCCTTTGATCCTGGAATTCTCCTGCACCGTATGCAACCAGCTCTGCCAAGCTCCACGTCCCATCTGCACTTCCGGGTATGACGTGATTGTGACGTCAGAGTGAACTACGGTGGCTCAGCTTGGACACCCAATGCGTTTCGCAAACTCTATTGCTTCATCAGGGAATGAGGTGTGCAGCGTAGTGAGATCTTTAAATACCCACTTGCTTGCATGCAATCCATTTTGTGATGGAAAAAACTGATTGTACAAAACAATAGCATACCGTTTTACAATACAATGCCATATAAGGCTGCGGCCCCGCTGGCGCTGACTGCAGTCATGCTTGAGTGGTGACATCACCAACTCACCAAGCATGCGCGCGGGTGTCCTGCGAATTTTGCGAGCGCACGCGGTGGGGGGGGTTGCATGGGGGGCCTATTGAGCGCGCTTTGAACTCTCTTTTTTTACTTCCTAAACGCCAAGCTTGGTAGAGTGTGCGTGCCCATGCGCGAGCGCGCGCGTCGAGTTAGCAGGGACGTGAGAATTCATTTTGCACAAAGTGAACTCGGCAAGCGCCGCCCACTCAGCGCTAGCGGGACGCAGCCTAAGTGTTAATGAGAGACCATTAAAGCTGCAGTTCATGCAATATCCTGCATGTGTGTTTTTTTTAATAAATCAGTTCTGTAGTAAGAAAAAATACTTTTAGCATTTTCTGTTTTTAAAAAAACAACTTTTAAAGACCAATTTTCTTGTATTCTATTTTAACAAGCATGCTTGTTCCTATAGCAACGATTTACATTCCCCATATTTAAAGATGTCGCCAAATTTTGCCGATCAATAGACGGAGAATAAATTGACCAGCAGCTATGCAGTTCTTTAGGTAATTAGAGATTGCCCACATGAAACTATTGAAGTAAAAAAATAAATTAAAAAAATTAAAAAAAGACTGAACTGCAGCTTTAAGACTGCTATGCATCCTGAATTGGGCATTTCAAAATGAATTACTTAAGTTTCTAATAGACACATGTCGGTGTGAGGGAAACCCCACCTGTGTCTATGTGGGGAGTGTTTGAACCATTTATATATAAATAGGATAGAGGGATAGTAACAATAAGTTAAATTGTGAATAATACAGTAATTACAATGAATAAGGTTAAAAGATAGTGATATCACTGCTTATGACTTTAAAAAAGATAAGATTTATTTATTAATGAAAATTTAAATCAGTAAATATTTAAAAACAGAGTTATGAATTTGATGAGCTAAAAGGATTTAAGATAAAACACACAGTATATTAATTTTATGTATTAATAAGTAAGTATTGATAAAATTTAGAACTTGATAAACTCACAATAGAAAAGAGAGCTAGCTTCTTTGTTTTGACCATTCTTCTTTGTAATATATTTTTGTGTTTCAAAAAGTTGATTTGTAAAGACATAGCTATGAGGTTTGGCTAATAAAAGTAGTCTGAAACCCAGTGAACATTGAAATGTAAAATAACCAATCGAGTCTTTATCATATACTTATTATATGTAGTTTAAAATTAACACAAATTATATGATATAAATGAATGCAATAGTCTAATATAGGATGTTGTTTAATGGTGCGGTTACAATTATTTCAAAGTTAATTGTGGAGTGAGGCAATATCTTACGTAAAATTATATTATTCTAACATCAGTAAACTTATATATTAAAACACATATATTTTATATCATTAAATATTATAAAAGGTTTATGAACTCCTAAAAGAAGGAGAGCTTTGCTCGGTGGTTTATATAATTAGGGTTTTCTTTATTTAATTGCGCTGTTTATTCTCCTGCCTCGTAAATTCAATTTAAAAAAATGGTAACTGAGAGATGTTACTTATATCAATTGCCAAATTCAGGTGAATATTATCTTTCTATTCACTAATAATTATATCGTTAAAATTAAAGTTACAACTAGAGTTAATAGGATATAGAATTATGAGATTAATTAAATGTTAGGAGAGAAGATTGTGGATAGAGGCAATGTAATGGCGATATTCTATGTTGTGGTCTGTTATAATGGAAGTGTGACGGTGACTTATCAAGGATATGTAGTACATCTCCAATTAGGGGTGCATATAGAATACAATTCAAACTCTTGATGTTAAGGTTGAGAATGCTCACATCTAGTCTTCATGTGGGAAATACTTTCACAGAAAGGTAACAAAGTCAAATTCTATATTGAGACCCAGTGGCGCTAATGTTTTTAAAGTGTAAATCCAAAATGATTGTCTCTGAGAGATCTTCCTGATGCAATCCGTTGGTACATACTTGATTCCCCAAAATCTCTTAAAGTGGTTTGAGACAATGTGACTCTACAAACCCTATTCAATGTTACAGACATCTTCTCCTAATCTTGGTTTTAGTTTCCTTTTTGTTCTCCCAACATACTGGAGTTTGCATGTGTATTCGAGTATGTAAACTACGCCAGTGGTGTTGCATGTGATATTGTTCTTGATTGAATTTTTTTTTATCTGGTTTTTTTTATCTGGTTTATTCAATGGTTGAATAAAATCGTTTGCTATTCGTTTCTTGTTGTCTGTTATTTCTACAATTTAAACATCTATGAAAGCTGCAATTACCTGCTGTTAGCCAGCACTCTTTCTTCACAGTAGTGAGAAAACTTGGTACTAGTTTATTTTTCAGATTTGGGGCTCTTGAAAAAATGACTCTCGTTTCTGGGGGGATTATTTGCTTCAACCATTCATCACTTTGTAATATGTGCCAGTGTTTCCTTAAAATACCATTGATTTTATAAGCCTGGAACCATTTCAAAATTGTTGTTTGCCATGTCTCTGGGTTTTTCCTTATATTTCAGCATATCCTTCCTATAAATTCTTTCTACTTTTTGGAGTGCCACATCTATTGTTTCATTTTTATATTTCCTTTCCAGGAACTTGTTATACATTGGTTCGATTTGTTTCGTATAATCCTCTTTGCGTGAAAAATTGTGTTTGAGTCGTCTAAACTCACCTTGGGGGATGTTTTTCAAACACGTTTCTGTATGACTACTGTTTGCTAATAAGTAGTTACAGTATTACAGTTTACTTCTTTAAATAAGGCTCTTGTATGAATTTCCACATCCTCAATTAGTATTTCCAGGGCCAAAAATTCTATTTTCTCTTTGCTTATTGTGTGAGTGAATTTTAGATTGCAGGTATTTTGATTAATGCAGAGAGCTGCAACAAGTCCACACAACAGCACTCAGACCGCACATACAAAAAGCGCTGCCAAGCGTGAAACGCGTAAGAGCCTGTCCACTGTGCGTTTTTTCACTTGTTGCTATGCTATTCACTGAGCAATAAACTTTTTAATTGCGATCCAGTCTACCATCCTTTGTGTTGCTGTGCACCATGTTATCCCGCTCCATGGGAAGACTTCTGCTATTTTTATTAAAGAAGCATATGAATACCACTGTGGATAATACTGGACACATGATACATAAAGCTTGGCCCCCTGCAGACACACTTACCAGAATTCCCTCCTACTGTCTCTGTATGTTCTCCCTACCTACCAATTACATTGTAAGCTCCCCGGAGCAGGGACTCCTCTTCCTTAATGTTACTTCTATGTCTGAAGCACTTATTCTCATGACCTATAATTTATATTATTTGTTATTTATATGATTACCATGTGTATTACTACTGTGAAGCGCTATGAACATTAATGGTGCTATATAATTAAATAGAAAAGTAGAAGAAGGCACAAAGTCTTATTCAGCAGTAAAAGGGTTTATTGTGCCAAGAAATCCAACGTTTCGGCAGTGATACTGCTTTTCTCAAGTATCACTGCCGAAACATTGGATTTCTTGGCACAATAAACCCTTTCACTGCTGAATAAGACCGTGTGCCTGCTTCTACTTTTCGACTGGACTACCTTTGGGGACATCAGGAGCTCCTCCAGAACCAGTGCACAGGCAGCTAAGTACCCCACTGTCACCTATTAGTCAGTGTGCATGCACTACCCTTTATCGCTATATAATTAAAGACATACAATACAATGTACTCAAATAATTTTTCCAAAAGTTCTTCACTGCCTCTCCAAATGATGATGACGTCATAGCACCAGGTTCGCACCATAGATGTTATTGGACCACACATGGTGGTCCTCCCACCAACCCATAAAAAGGTTGGCATAGCTAGGTGCAAACCTGGTCCCATAGCTGTACCCTGGATTTGAAGGTAGAAGTCACCCTCAAACCAAAAAATGTTATGGCTTAGGATAAATTATATACCTTTGAGTATAAATTCCGCCTGATCAGATTCCAAATTGCCATATTTATTAAGATTTTACTGTGTGGTGTCACATCCGTGCTGGTGATCAATACACGTATACAGGGATTACAGTGTAGCCCTGCTTCCTAGCAAACGCAGACCACTACCATATGCTGTATAACCTGTAGGCTCACAGGGCCTGAGCCTCTGCCACGGAGAGCCTGGGGCACGCGCAATACTTGATACTTGGTGCAGCGCTTCCACCTGCGACAGCTTCCGCCAGAGGGGAAGTGGTTCTTCGCAGGACCTTATATACATAAACACAACCACACAGCAATAAAACCAATTAACTTAAGCATGAAAGAAATGATGCAACCTCTCTCCTCCTTAATCATCAATCAGCGTCCCTAAGTAGGCAGACACTATACTCTGTGTCTTGCAGGACGCTCACTACCCTCCCCTTTCACCGGGTGATCCCACCCCGTGTCCAGATACCTGGTCCAATATTTCCCCTCAAGTGAGACAGTGAATCAATGGGTGTGTGTGACTGCGCAGCCACTGTGTCCTGAATTAATAGTGATATCATTGGTGCACTTGTAGTTTACCTGTCGGGCACTTCAGTACCCGGTCCTGCAACAGTCTTCACAAAGGATCGGTGTGGGCCTAGATGACGTCACCCGTAGGTGTCTGGGGCGATCCCACCCAGACGTGCAGCAGTACGGCAGCGGAGTCTGAGCCCAGACCTCCCGCTGTCTTGGAAATGTCCTGATAGCAAGCACACACACAATAAGGGAACCGGAACCTATCTATGGCCAGTCCCTAGCTCAGCTTCACACTACTGGGGCTCAGGGTCTAACTGGGCCTGGGGTATGAGGCCTTGGGTATGAGGCCTAAGTAGGGGCGGAATGCCTCCCTACACCGGAGCTCCTTCTCCTTCCGCGCACCGCTAGCTCTCACTCACGTGCGCGCCCCTCGACCCCTTTACCTCCCTTCCTCGCATCTCATTGTCCCTCCCGCATCACGAGGGTCCGCGGGGCTGCTGGGACCCATAGTTCCACGGCCTTCCTCCTATCAGAGCTCTCCCCCTTTCGCGGGCTTTGTACTATGCCCGCGCATGCGCAACCTCCGGCCGGGCCGGTCCTGCGCCTGCGCCAACCTTCAATATGATGCTCCCTCTACGCGGAACCTCCAATATCGGAGCGTTCCCTACTGCAGCACTCTCCCACCCCGCAACAACAACTGGTGACAGAGGGGTCCTGGCTACATCCTCCCCCCTGTGGATTCCAACGTCCCCACTTGGAAAATACCCTTGAACTGGTACAACGCTTATATAATGAAAATGCATAACATACGACATCTCCCTATTCTAAATCAGATTGTACATTTCGCTAAACATCACAACCACTGATTTTACTCGATTGCGAGCCCACTGCTGAGCCTCTTAGTGGGGTGCCCCAAACTGATCATAGGACATCCTCATTGGAGGTTGTCCATTCCTTTGACTTCGCCTTAACTGTTGTTCGGTCACTCCCTTGGGAGAGTGACTATCTTGGTCTTGAGGCTCAAGTTCTTCCCTTGTGGGGATTACAGTCTCTATATTATCAGAACTTGGTACAAAGCATGGACTCAGCGGGTCCAGTGACAACCTTTCCGGAGCCACCCCATGGGGCGTGTGCTCCCCGAGCCCTTTACCCGTAGCTCCGCCGGGAGGTGCTCGCTGTTGAGGGCCCCTTTGAGAGGTTCCCTCTTGCGGATCTTCATGCTGTCTTGTGTTGTGGAGTGTAGAAGCATCTTCTCCTTGTATCATATCACCATCCAATGAGGTTGTAGGCCATTCCACTTCCCCGTCCTCCACTTGCGGAATAGGGAGTAAGTGATTTCGGTGCCATGTCTTCACCCGATCTTCCGAGTCCTTGATGCGATAGGCTGGAAGTCCGGGCATTTGCGATGCTACCTCATATACTCCTTCTCTCCATCGGTCAGCCAGCTTATGTTTTCCCGGCACTCCTAAATTGCGAAGGAGTACGGCGTCACCCGGTTGAATGTCTCTGTGTTTGACCTTGTGATCATAACGCCGTTTGTTTCCGGCGTTCACTTTTTCAGTGGATTTCTCTGCCTGCTGATAGGCTCGCTGCAGGTTCTCCTGTAGTCTCTGTACATATCGGAAGTGGGTGGCATTGTGTACTCCATCAGTGGAGACTCTCAACCGAATATCTACAGGCAAGCGGGCTTCTCTGCCAAACATCAGGAAATAGGGAGAAAACCCGGTGGAGTCGTGTCGAGTGCAATTATAAGCATGTACTAAAGTTTCCACATGGCGGCTCCATTCAGTTTTCTCTGCTCCCGTCAATGTCCCCAGCATGTCCAGTAACGTGCGGTTAAATCGTTCGGGCAAGGCATCCCCTTCCGGGTGATATGGATTGGTTCGGGATTTGGTGATGTGCAGGAGTATTAGCAGCTCTCTTATTCATTTGCTTTCGAAGTCTCGACCCTGATCGGAGTGTAGTCGTTGGGGAAGTCTGAAATGTATAAAATACTTTTCCCAAAGCACCTTGGCCTCTGTGATTGCTTTTTGGTCTTTCGTCGGGAAGGCCTGGGCATACCTAGTGTAATGATCAGTAATGACCAGCACATTGCCAATGCCTCGGCTATCAGATTCGATACATAGGAAGTCCATGCATACTAAGTCCATAAGCCCAGCACTTTTTAAATGGCCCATTGGGGCGGCCCTGGTGGGCAATGTCTTGCGCTGAATACACCTTGCACATCGACGACAGTGATGTTCTACTGACTCCCTCATTTTCGGCCAGAAGAACCGATCCCTCACCAATCCAAAAGTCTTGTCAACACCCAAATGGCCATGTTCATCGTGTAGCGCCCTCAGCACCATATACTGTAATCGCTTAGGTAGTACTAGCTGTCCTATTCGGGTGCTTATGGTACTCTACAACTCGGTATAGCAAATTGTCCCATATTTCGAATTTGTCGGCTTCCCGCCTCAGTATGCCTCCTACGTCACCCGGAGCATGCCGGAGGAGGTCTGGTCGATTGTGCTTGATAGCATGGCGAATAGCCCTGGCTACCGGGTCTCGTTCTTGGTAGCGCACCATATCCTTCCAGGTTATGATCTTGTCAGGAGTAACGTGCATACCGCTGGGGTCCCGATAGGCTGCCGGGATAGCGTGGGATGCGCATCCCAGGGAGTCGGCCACCCGTAACTCAGAGAACGCCACTTGGTCATTGACTATTGCAGCGGTGCCACACAGGGCCCTCATCCCGGGTCCCGGAATCTCTTCCCATTGGTCGTCGTCGGGGGTTGTAGTCAGACCTGGTCGCCTAGACAATGCATCAGCCCCAATGTTCAGGGGACCTAGTTTATACTTCAGCATGAAGTTATAATTGAATAGGGCATCCAGCCAGCGGTGTCCCGCCGCATGGAGTTTGGCAGAGGTCATGATATAGGTAAGTGGATTGTTGTCGGTCCGCACCTCGAACAACACCCCGTATAGATAATCACAAAGTTTGTCTACAATGGCCCACTTGAGGGCCAAGAACTCTAGCTTGTGCACGGGGTAGTTCTGTTCACTGATGGTGACTGCAGCTGATATAAGCTACGGGTCGCAGCCCCTCTGGATACCTTTGATGTAACACCGCCCCTAACCCGCCTAGACTAGCATCCACATGTAATATATACGGTTGTTCGGGGTCCGCATAGGCCAACACCGGCGCCGCGGTCAAACTTCGCGGTCCACGAAGGCTTGTTCGCACTCCGTCGTCCACTTGTCCCCGAAGGGCTGTCGGGCAGGCATGGCCTTCCGACTGGTGTCTTCCGAATATATTTTGAGAAGACCGTTAAGAGCTTTGGCCCGTCGGGAATACCCCTCCACAAACCTTCGATAGTATCCGCAGAATCCCAGGAATGATCGCAACTCCGCCACATTGTCAGGTCGGGGCCAATTTACGACAGCTTCTATTTTGGCGGGGTCCGTGGCAATCCCCACAGCGAACACTATGTGTCCCACGTAAGTCACCGATGTCCTGCAGAAGTGGCACTTATCCAGGGAGAGCTTGAGTCCTTCGTGGGCTAGTCGGTCAAGCACTTTCAGGAGCCGGGCCTCGTGCTCCTCCAGGGTTTTCCCGAAGACTATGATGTCATCCAGATACACTATCCAACTGCAATCCAGGGGGAGCATAAAGGGAAATAGAACAGAAAACAAAGAACAATCTAAGTGCAGACAGTTTTTAAAGGGGTGTATAAATTTGTGTTCTGTCTTGGCTCCTATGTGTTGCCTACTTACAAGATGTAAGTCAAAAACGAGCGGTTTTGACACACAATGGTCTCTGCTAGGAGGATTTCTTAACCAGGTAGTGGGATCTCCAACTCTCAGCTCAGCAGCAGTGTATATGTAAAAGAAATGATACCATAGTGCAGACGAGTAACAATAAAAAACTCGACTTTATAGGGTAAAAATAAACACTTACAATAAAAACAAGTGGTTAAGGCATGTATCACACTGATAGTGATTGAGGAGAGAAAATGGTTAGCTCCAGGCTCACCCGCCTCCTCCGGTGTGACTGCGTGTGGACCACCGCTCTCTGTGTCCTTTCACCTCCGCTGGTGATCGCTGTCTCGCCGGTCTAGTCCCCTCGTAGATACCCTCTTGTGTGGGCTATTCGTCTCCCTTTGCTGGGTCTATACAGGTGCTGCAGAGGACTTGGACTCCAGATCTCTCACCGGTCGATGGTCCCGCCTTGCTTGCTCCGATGCGTCACTTCCGCTTAGTCCCGATGCGTCACTTCCGGTCGCGGCTGTGTGAGTGTCAGCTCCCAGATCTCTCCTCTCTCCTCTCAGGGCGGCTACCCTTAGCCACTCTTAGTGGTAGCCGCCCTGAGAGGAGAGAGGAGAGATCTGGGAGCTGACACTCACACAGCCGCGACCGGAAGTGACGCATCGGGACTAAGCGGAAGTGACGCATCGGAGCAAGCAAGGCGGGACCATCGACCGATGAGAGAGCTGGAGTCCAAGTCCTCTGCAGCACCTGTATACACCCAGCAAAGGGAGACGAATAGCCCACACAAGAGGGTATCTACGAGTGGACTAGACCGGCGAGACAGCGATCACCAGCGGAGGTGAAAGGTCACAGAGAGCGGTGGTCCACACGCAGTCACACCGGAGGAGGCGGGTGAGCCTGGAGCTAACCATTTTCTCTCCTCAATCACTATCAGTGTGATACATGCCTTAACCACTTGTTTTTATTGTAAGTGTTTATTTTTACCCTGTAAAGTCGAGTTTTTTATTGTTACTCGTCTGCACTATGGTATCATTTCTTTTACATATACACTGCTGCTGAGCTGAGAGTTGGAGATCCCACTACCTGGTTAAGAAATCCTCCTAGCAGAGACCATTGTGTGTCAAAACCGCTCGTTTTTGACTTACATCTTGTAAGTAGGCAACACATAGGAGCCAAGACAGAACACAAATTTATACACCCCTTTAAAAACTGTCTGCACTTAGATTGTTCTTTGTTTTCTGTTCTATTTCCCTTTATGCTCCCCCTGGATTGCAGTTGGAGAGTGAAGATTTGTGGGACTAGTGAAACCAGTCCCCACCAGCTGGGTTTTGAGCAGGGGGTTTGAACTCATTTATATTGTTTTGCACGTTATTGAATCACGTCACAAAGTTTTATAATCATTTGATTTTATTATTAACTCACTGTATAACACAAGTGCACACTAATAGAGTTAGCGCCGTTTCCTTCACCTTCACTCCGCACAAATCCAGATACACTAGGCACTCTCTGGGATTCAAGTCACCTAAAGTCTTCTCCATTAGCCTCTGGAATGTGGCGGGGGCTCCACATATACCTTGAGGCATGCGAGTGAGTTGGTTAGAAACCCAGTGGACAAATGAACGCCGTTTTTCTTGATCCTCTGGACTCATGGGCACCTGGTAGTAGCCAGACTTGAGATCCAGTACACTGAACCATTTGCTTCCATGTAGGGTGTTCAGGATTTCCTCTATGCAGGGCAGATTATACTGGTCCGATACCGTCTGATTGTTCAGTGTCCGGTAATCTACGCATAACCTCACAGTCCCATTCTTCTTCCTCACCACCACTATGGGAGAAGCGTAAGGGCTTCGTGACTCCGTGACGATTCCGGCTTCTTCCATTTCGTGAAGGACCGCCCATACATCATCTACGTCTCTAGGAGCGAGCCGGCGGGAACGCTCCCGGAAGGGCTTTGTATCACTCATCCGAATAGTGTGTTGGGCACTGCGGCTGCACCCCACATCCATCTCCCCGGTAGAGAATACTGCTCATGTCTCTTCCAGCTGAACTCGCAGCCGTTCCTTCCAGGCGTCGGACAGTCCAGTTGAGCCAAAGTCGAAGTCTAGGTTCGAACCGGGACATTCCACTCGGGTAGCCTTTACTTGCACTGCTTCATCTACCGAGCTGACGGGGTAAATTCTCCCTATACTCTGTCCGGCGTTGATGGCCATGGGAAAGGGCGAAAGATTCTGGACCATCACATAAATCCGACGGGAAATGGCGGTTGGCCAATCCCGGAATTCCGTTACCAGCCAATATCCTCGCTGGACATCTTCTGGCGTGCTCTCTAGGGAAAAGAGCTGCTCCTCATCTACTCGTTCAGCATAGGCACACCAGGCGGGTACCCTCTGCGTCTCTCCTGGTGAAACCTGGTCATCCCAGTGCGGCCGCAGAACAACAGTCCATAGTCCTCGGAGGGTGTCGGGGCAGAATCTGAGTTCACTTGGACAAGCTGCAGTTGTAGGCTGGACATGGGTAACTCATTAGTTTCCTGTAGATATGCCCGGATAACGGCTTGTACAATGTCCGCATTCGTGCCTAGGATGATCGGATAATTAGGTGGATCTTTGGGTTTGGGGCACACTAGGGCATCCACATTCATGGGGTGGGACTTTCCAGTATTGAGCTGTTGTATTTCTAGGCCCACGGTTACTATGCCGTCGATGGGGTAGTCTTCATTACTTAGTCCTCTTACTTTGATGTGCCCTGCCGACTTCAGAGGTCGCTTCTGGAGATGTCGATCGTAAAACCCTCGATATATGATGGTCACCAGAGATCCCGTGTCCAGTAGGGCGGAGGAGTAGATACCGTCTACTAGTACCCGTATCAGCGCCACCGGTCCCACGCGGTTACTCTCGTCATCAGGTCCTTTGCCACTTTGGGTGGGAACAGGGTTTTTTCCGCTGGCCGCGTAAGCACCGCATATCATGGCATTGGGCGTGAACTTCTTGGGTGACGGGCTCCGAGGCCGGGACTCTCCCATTCTACAATCGTAGGAGATATGCCCCTTCTTCCCGCACTTGTAGCAGGACATATCCCGGGGTGGGGTACGGCGATCATACGGGGGCGAGGTTCGTCCTGCGTACTTCGGCCGCTCAGAGCCAAGTTTGTCCGGAGGATCCTCCTTCTTCTCCGCACCTCCCTTGGGTTTGGGGCTGCTGGCTGCATTAGCCTTCTGTGGGGAGTGAAGCATGAGATGCGTTTCGTGCTCTTTGACTTGCTGTAATAGTTTGATAAACGAGGGGGGAGGCCCTCGCGTGAGGTTATCATGGATCATGTTCGCAATAGGGTGACTAGGACTGGATCCCCGTAGGTATTGTTTACGGAGATATTCGTCCATCTGTGAGGCGGTTACGTACTTATGATGCAGCAGGGGCCCGAAGGAAATTTGCACGCGGTGAATGTAGGCAGACAAATCTTCTCCCTCCTTCTGGTTGATGGCATAGTATTTGGCCCACAAGGCTCCATCATCCTCGGTCGTGCTATAGGCCTCGACGAGGAACTCGATCATCATCCGAGAGGTCAGGTCGGGATACTGTTCTCGGTGGATTCTAATCAGGGTGGACGCCGGGGGCCTCAAACACTCCATGAATCGTTGGCGTTTCACTACGTCCGTACAGGACCATTCTTCCATCACCCCCGAGTATGTTCTTTCCAGGGGTCTATCCCATCTTCCCCCGTGGGTACAGGTAGAGTCCCAGAGAAGGCCTTCAATTTCCTGTAGCTCTGAGAATGCGTGGCCAAGGTGAGCGCTTCTACTAACGGAGGTAAGCTTGATGGGGTGGTTAACCGGTCTATCATTTAGTTTCTGCAGCATGTCGCTACACAACCCAGCTTCTTCGGACACGCTAGACCCCTGATAGCTAGATTCTGAAGGACAGCTGCCCGCTTCGCTCGCGGGGCAGTGCTCAAAGGGAAGCGTAGGATCGTCGTCTCCCAGTTCCTCCACAGGGGGGTCCCGGAGTGGGTAGACAAGGGAGCTGCCGCAGGGCGGAGAGTTGAGAAGCGGCAGACAGTGCGGGACTACAGGTTTGAGAACCACTAGATCTCACCGGCAATCTACTAGCAAGGTGTTCCACATAGCGTCTTGGTCTATGAGGACATCTACCAGGCGGGCTTTGGCAAAACCCGGTAGCTGTCGGAGGGCCGTTTTTAATGTCTCTAAGGGTAGGGCCATGGGTACTTGGGTCACAGCCACTGCGCGGCGGGCGGGCGTTCGCATCTGCCACGCCCAGTCGCGTACTTTATGATGCGAGGGAAGGGTCATGGTGGCAGTATTTTTGGCTCGCGGAGCACCCCAGGTCTAAGATCTCAGCAGCGCCTCCAAATGTAGCCCTGCTTCCTAGCGAACGCAGACCACTACCATATGCTGTATAACCTGTAGGCTCACAGGGCCTGAGACTCTGCCACGGAGAGCCTGGGGCTCGCGCAATACTTGATACTTGGTGCAGTGCCTCCACCTGCGACAGCTTCCGCCAGAGGGGAAGTGGTTCTTCGCAGGACCTTATATACATAAACACAACCACACAGCAATAAAACCAATTAACTTTACTAGCATGAAAGAAATGATGCAACCACTCTCCTCCTTAATCATCAATCAGCATCTTTAAGTAGGCAGACACTATACTTTGCGTCTCGCAGGACGCTCACTACCCTCCCCTTTCACTGGGTGATCCCACCCCGTGTCCAGATACCTCGTCCAATATTTCCCCCACCCTCAAGTGAGACAGTGAATCAATGGGTGTGTGACTGTGCAGCCACTGTGTCCTGAATTAATAGTGATATCGTTTGTGCACTTGTAGTTTACCTGCCGGGCACTCCAGTACCCGGTCCTGCAACAGTCTTCACAAAGGATCAGTGTGGGCCTAGATGACGTCGCCCGTAGGTGTCCGGGGCGATCCCACCCAGACGTGCAGCAGTACGGCAGCGGAGTCTGAGCCCAGACCTCCCGCTGTCTTGGAAATGTCCTGATAGCAAGCACACACACACACACAATAAGGGAACCGGAACCTATCTATGGCCAGTCCCTAGCTCAGCTTCACACTACTGAGGCTCAGGGTCTAACTGGGCCTGGGGTATGAGGCCTAGGTAGGGGCGGAATGCCTCCCTACACCGGAGCTCCTTCTCCTTCCGCGCACCGCTAGCTCTCACTCACGTGTGCGCCCCTCGACCCCTTTACCTCCCTCCTCGCATCTCATTGGCCCTCCCGCGTCACGAGGGTCCGCGGGGCTGCTGGGACCCGTAGTTCCACGGCCTTCCTCCTATCAGAGCTCTCCCCCTTTCGCGGGCTTTGTACTATGCCCGCGCATGCGCAACCTCCGGCCGGGCCGGTCCTGCGCCTGCGCCAACCTTCAATATGACGCTCCCTCTACGCGGAACCTCCAATATCAGAGCGTTCCATACTGCAGCACTCTCCCACCCCGCAACAAGAACTGGTGACAAAGGGGTCCCGGCTACACAGCATATCAATGTATTCGGACATGTTTTGTGTTAATGATCCTATGCCAGAAATTATAGGCCTTCCAGGTGGTTTGGTTACGTTTTTGTGAACTTTAGGGAGATAATAAAAGGCTGGCATCTTAGGAAAATCAGTCTGTAAGTACTTGTGTTCTCTTTTGAAAAGTATCCCTCCTTCTAAACCAATGTCAAGTAGTTCTTTCAACTGTACTGTAACTTCAATTCTTCAATGAGGTATTTTTTGGATAGAAATATGTATTTTTTTTTATTCTTGTGCATAATATCAGATCCAAGAAATCTTTTATTTTTTGGAAAGACCTGAGACTGATGGCTGACCCTATTTTCACCTTTCTCTGCTACTTGAAGAGAGGGGGGGGTCAGGAATGTAGGGTCCCCTTTGAAGATGACACCCAGGACCTCTGGTAGGTCTGTGTACTGTCACCAGGCCTCCATAATATACACATATTTTAGTGGGCCATCAATGACAACCCTTGGTTGAGCTCTGGTACCCTGGTAGACAATTTACAGATAAAAGTGCTCTTGGATAACTCAAAACGAAGAAGCGGTGCACTGAGGTAAGTAGAGAACCACACGCAGCTCTAACAAAAAACGACTCATTTATTGAAGAAAAAAAAAAAAGGGAACAAACATCATGAAGCTAAGAACCTCAGGTTCTTAGCTTCATGATGTTTGTTCCCTTTTTTTCAATAAATTAGTCGTTTTTTGTTAGAGCTGCGTGTGGTTCTCTACTTACCTCAGTGCACCGCTTCTTCGTTTGGCTGTTCCAGTACCTTTGCTGGTTGCACGTGGATTCCAGGACACACATCACTGCAGGCATTCACTCAACGGTGCTTCACCTTTATCTCTTTGGCTACACCGGACCAAGCAGCGTGACAGCAGGTATTATCATTGGCGGAGGGGACGGTGGGTGACTTAGCGTCAGCCTGGCTGTTCTCTGGATGGTCGGCGACTCTTAGCGTCACCTCACATTACCCCTCCCCCCAGCCTGCTCCACTGGGTCCGCTTAATACGCTTGTTTAGAGTGATAGTTATATGCTGCAGACGTGTGCCATTATGTTCTAAGAATAAGACATTCTACGCTTTGGCCCTTGAGCACTAGCAGCAGAATTCTTCTGTGTTCCCTCTCTTGGATAACTCCACTTCTAGACAAACACATAAAACATGTTGGGGTAATTCTGGCTCAAAACGTATAAACCAAAATATGTATTTTTGTGCGGTAACTTGTAACTCAAATTAACCTTCTGTGTGCCGAAGTGCTCGAATTCTGAATCTAGATAGGTCCTATCGTCACAGTGGATATGATTGAAACTTGTTAATCTATAATGGGTTTTATATATTGGACACACTGTGTACAAAGATCAAGTAGAGTACACGATGAGAAAACAATTGTACATTTTGTTGGGGTTCCTGATGGGAGGGGACTGGATAGGAATGGTTAGCGAGCCCGATTCTGCCCACTTCTGTTGAATTGTACTCTTTGTTTAGAGCCTAGTGGGTTACTGTTTTAATTGGTACTGTATGTCTTAAATTAATAACCGTATTATTGTATTGTAAATTATGTCTGCTTAGTGTTCTTCTTGCATGGGTTATCATATGTATATGATGTTTACAAATCAATGTTTAAATTCTTTGTGATATGATTATGTGGGGACCATATTTATTTTCCATGGGAAGTCTATAGCCCCCTCATAGTTGGCTACTAAAAGGTTAATAAGACAATAGTAGATCATGAGGTTATATGCAGGTGATTTAGATTTTTGTCACTCCTATTAGCAGTTTGATGTTAATGCGAGAGAAGGGGTAATTGTTTTGATTAAGGGTTACATTCCCATAGCACAGCAGTACTTTTAGCTCATAGTCTCCTTTTTTTTATTTTAGTTCCAATCTACAGATGCAGCGGCCGTTATTCGAACAAATCTCGGCGCCGTTTTCGTGTGCGCTGCTGTACGCCATGCAGCATTAATGCCGCCAATCGCCCCAGGGACACGTGTTTATCGCGGTTGCTTTGTTTGAATTTCATGGCTTGTGTGCAATTAAATGCAATGAAATGATTGAATTGTAATGTGTACAGTACTGTGCTACTGTGTCAATATCAGGTGTTTAAATGCCAGAACACTAAAATGCAATTTCCGGCACTCGCAGCGCTCGCATCTTAAGGCGGTATGGTTGGAAGAAATCCTGCGCCATGACATGGGTATTCCGATGTATACACCGCGTGGTGTTTCAATAATGGCCGCTGCATCTGTAATTTCAATTCTAAGTACCAGTGTATTCAGCACCTACAAGGAGTAAGGAGGAACCCCACCTAGGGCTAGGATACGGGGACAGAATTAGCAATATATCCCAAAGACTCCTGGGCTGTGTGGACCTGGTTATAGAAGCTTCCACAGAGGTAGGCTGTTATAAATCACAATCTGAACTCACAGGACCCCTCTATTTCACTGAACTCCCCGCCAACCTGTAGAGGATGAAATCTTATGCTAAGTACCTTTTTATTTGAACCTTATTTTTTGTTGACAATCCTTTTTACTGTTACAAGTTACAGACTATTTAAATAAAAATTATTGTATTGTAACAAAAGTTCTTGGTGCCTAATGATTTTGAAATGCACTCACAATTAGCCGAATCTAAGTCTAGTCCCTGAGAAGACATCAAAAGGAAGAGGGAATATAAATATAGTATTTATGGAGTGAACCCCCATGGCCAGGTAGGAGTTACACTTGGAATAGACATAAGGATATCCTTCATATGAAATATCAGTAGCCATGGATCTCATAGTGACAGAGGTTTTACACTTGCTATGAAAATGGGCAGACTAGGTGGGCCAAGGGGTTCTTATCTGCTGTCAACTTCTATGTTACCACAGGTACGCCGACGAGTATTCTTAAACTTGCCTTAAACTTGCCGTGGAAAATCTGGGGCTATCACCAACAAGATCCAGGTACATGCTGGGTACATGCTGCAACATTTCAGTAACATTTCTGCAGAGGCTAATGGCCCATCGGATTAACACAGCAGGGGTTATTAACACAGCAGTTTGAATGGGACTGCCAGGGACCCCCGCTGTTAATCTGATGGGCCATTAGTCTGTCTGCAGAAATGTCACTGAAATGTTGAAGCATGTACCCAGCATGTACCCAGGATGTACCTGGGTCTTGTTGGTGATTGCCCCAGATTTGTTTTAGAATACTCGTCGGCACTACAGTATGTAAAAACAATAAAGATGTCAACCTGTCTGACTTTAACTCCAAAGGCCTATAACATATTGCAGAATTTCTCAAATGTTATACACATACCTAACAAATATGCTTGTCAACTAGCATGCAAGGAGGAGCAGTTGGTAGAGCAGCTCTTTGGCATCTCACCAAGTCATTTTGCAGATCATCGACCAATGTTCCTTGCAAAAGTGGGAGGGATTAATGACAGATCCTTGATTATATCTGGGACAAATGTACTGTATATTCCTTTTACTTTCATTTATCTATGGTAGACTGACATACATGTATTGATATGTATACAATGTTAAATATAGACTTCAATGGTTTTGACGTTTCTAAGAAAGTTTCTTAAATTGCCTGTGGCGAAGGTGGGATATCAGCTCTTTTCTTTCTTTAACTGTATGGTTCTTAATTACATTCACACATTGTTCTCTTTTGTGCATTTCTACCCACAGATACAGTCTTTGCTTGGTGCAGTCCCACTAACTCTGCCCAATTTGCATAGATTGCCTACACTCATTTTTCTTATATGTATATTTTATTGTGAGATTACAAAAGTCTAACTCACACTCAACAGGTCATAATAAATGTGGCTGGAAGACACAGTGGTACCTAGCTATTGAATAAAACAACTCTAAATATAGACCATAGTTATTAACGAGAACTCACAGAAACTGATTTTTCAGTTCATGTTTTCACTCACCATTGCTGGTTTCTGACTATGTATTAGATTACATTGTCAATTTTAAGGTGCAGTAAGTACTTTCTCCCAAGACTAATGTACATGTATCTCCTAATGCACTTATTGCATCTGTATGAATATATTTACTGCATTATAATTGTAATGTAATGTTTGTACAAATGTTAAAGTGATGCCATCCCCTTGTGAATTAAGTGTTAAATCAGCAATGCCATCTACATTGTCACTTTAAAAAAAAGTTGTGACATAGGCATTACGAATTACTTACCTCCATCCTAAGGTTAAAGGTTGGGAATACTCCTATGTTAAGGTGCAGATGTAGCATGATTGATTTTACCATGGAAAAGGGGCTGCGGCAGATTCCAGTCTCATGGAAGAGTGCTGGCACCCAACAATAAAGCAGCCATTGGCAGCCCTAGCTCTATCTTTGGAAGAGCAGTTGAATATTGATCTTGCTGCCACGGTCTCAGAGGAAAATAATTCAGGCTACATCTGTAATATTGGTGGATGCACTCTGCAGGAGATGTGCCTAAAAACTGCCAATATGAGGTATCTAAAATGTACTATTGGTAATTAGTTCAGGGCCAGTTAGGATATCAACAAATACAAAGCCCACAGCAATCACTTGCAATTCTCACTATGTCTACAGTCAAGATACTTATCATCTGTACCTTTAGGATTGATACTGGTGCCCCTGCTTTTTAACTTGTTTACTAATGACCTTGAGGTTGGCATAGAGATTAAAGTCTCCATCTTTGCTGATGACACTAAGGGCCTCATGCAGTAAAGTCCGATAGAAAAAAATCGCCAGGGTTTTTATTCGCCATTTTTGACAGCGTTGCTATCACGGTATGCAGAAAACCTCACAAAACCAGTGATAGCAACATTTTCAAACATGGCGAGTAGCTGACGACGAGATGATCGGCCCTCTGAAAAAGGCTCACCCGGCGAGTAGATTCTGCTGCAAAGAGAGAGAGAGTTGCTTCTCTCTGCGCAAATCTCGGCCAAAATATATTTTTTTAATTTAAATTCTATTACTAGTTAGATGAGCAAGGGTTCTCCGGAGCAGAACCGTATTGTTTTCAGGTCCGGGGAGCTCCTGCTTCCCAAGATACGGGCCCCGTTATGGGGTGCCGGTATCTCCTATGTGTTGAAATGTCCCAGTGACATGACGCGGGACATTTACATGCATAGGAGATACCGGCACACCAGAACGTGGCCTGTATCTCGGGAAGCAGAGGGTCCCCGGAACTGAATACAATGCGGTTCTGCTCTGGGGACCCCCTGCTCATGTACACTTGTAAAAAAATAAATATTAAAATATGTAGTAAGCACAAATACACAACCCACCCCCTGTGCCCCCACATAAAACCATAATTTATTTATTTGAACACATGATTGATAACATAGGCTGGCGGGGGGCCCGGGGTGGTCCCCGTGGGTCCCAACTGGCCTGCGGTACCATTCATGTTGTAAAAAAAAATAAAGATGGTCTACATTTCAATAAATACACCCCACCCCCCCAAACACATACAGTACAGTAATGTGCAAACTAACTATTATCCAGATATGGATAATAGATAATTTTCCCATTATTAAACAAAACCTGCCAGCATAAATAAAGTAAATAAAACCATTCTACTTACCCCTACCATTATGAAGGGCGTCCTCGTCAGCATACAACCAGGGAATGCTTGTAGTGTTGAGCTGGATTAGGTCCCACGCAGCGGGGCCTCCAACATCAATCCCCTACCACCTCACGTTCCGTTAGGCCTGCACACGTGGTAAAGTCTCCAACCTGAGTGCCTCGACCACTGCCATTGTCCTGCTCCTACTGCAGCCTGTCACTAAGGGTAATTCTTTATGCTATGGCAATCCCTCATATACCCACTACTGTGAGGGGACAACCTGGGGCCTCAGGGGTTTACTCTGGCCTAATCCAGGAAGCAACTGCTTTCTGGACACCACCTCACTCGTTCAGGCTCCATCACGACAGAACCGTGGGCTCCTAGTCTGCGGAGGAACTCCTTCTATTAAGGCCCTCCCCTTCTGGCATCGCCAAACCCAACATGGCCAACGCAACACATAGTCCCATAGACTTACATGTGACGCCATTCCCAAGATGGCCGCCGCAACGTCAACCCGATCCTCCCGAGCAACGTAGCAGTTTCCCCCCTATGGGAGGTAAGGAGGGTACCCTGCTACACAGGGAATGGATGGAAGGGAAGTAAACATAAGTATGCCCTCTATAAAGCATTAGTCAGACCACATCTTGAATATGCAGAACAATTTTGGGCACCACTCCATAAAAATAAATTATGGAACTAGAAAAAGTGAAGAGAAGAGCCACCATATTAATAACAGTGATTACAATCTGAAGAGATTGTAGTTAAATTAGATTTGTTTACATTACATTTCATAAAGTATCAAATTACCTTACTGGCTAACCACTAAGGTAATGAAGGGGTTAAACCTGCCCGCCACACCTTGTGTCTACCTCAAGCATTATGGAATCCCTGTCTTGGATTTACCTCTGTCACCTTGACTGAGAATTTGTACCCTGATTACCCTATAATTTGAGTGAAGAAATATGTTCCCACATTCTCTGACTCATGGTTTCAGTATTGTGCATCATTTCTTGTTCTAGGATTGCTTTTTTTTCAGAACACAATGCTTCAGTCCAGTAATGATTCCTTATGTTCCCCTTCCGTTTCCTTTACTCTTAAACCGGTAGATGTCTTTTAAAGCCATAATTCCTGCTAAAGTGGGTTTTTCTGACGTGCCTGAACAAGGTAATCCACTGGAGCTAATGCGTGGTCTTCCAGCTACTGGGATTGCCCAGTTCCATACATATCCATGGGTTACACTGCCGGTGCATAAAAAAAATAATTAATATGGCCACTGAGGCCATCGAGTAGGAAACCGCTTCCTATTGGCTATCAAAGCATATTATTGTTAATTATATGTGTAACGGTACAATGCCTACCCAATCTCATATGGGCCCCTATGTGCAGAATCTGTACCCAGTTACATATCAGTGTAGTGTGGTGCACCTGCTGGCTCATAGGACTCCTGAATCTCCCGCTGGTTGGTAGTGGGGATTTCACCATGACAGGCGTGTGAGGTAGTGCTGAGTTCTACTCACAGTTGGTACAGCGCCTCCATCCCTTCAAGATCCCCACTATAGCAGGGAGGAGTGTCTGGAAGAGAACTCCTGGGTGCAGCTTCTTCCTGATTAACTCCAGTCACAGGCAAGAAGGGTCTTTGAATCACAGGCATCTTTATTTCCATCATACATGGCAGACTGCCCATCATAGCGGCCGGTACTTAGCCGCACATCATATAGCTGCACATCTTGAGGAAGTTCCCTCCTGACTCTGTAATAGCACCAGGGATATTTCTGCCACCTCTCCCCTAAGGGAGGCTACCAGCTGTGCCAGAGCCCTGGACACAGTATGGGTTCAGCTTGTCACTCTGCCACTTGAGCTGCACAGACTCACAGCTCTTGCACCAGACACTTGCACTGTCTGGATCTGATCTGATACACTGCAGACACACACTTGACCTGCTAACTTTAGGAAGTGATGCGTAATATATTGGTTCCAGAAGACCCACCCCTGTGTCACTAATAGTGGACACAGAGCATGCTGTCACTTCCTTTGCTACATCTTACACATCACTGGGGTTGAGGGCAAACCTCCATGATGACTTCTGGCAAACCTGCCCTCTTAACAGGGATTACTGCACAGAATGAGAGAGGTATGTAGACCCAAAATTACACAGGGCTACATATGCTAAAGCTGTTACATTCTGGGCATTATTGAAATCCCTGCTCTGATCAATTAGGCCCTGGAATTTTTGGCACCCTGCCAAGTTTTTCAGCCAATCAGTTTTCGGTTCTCATTCACACAGAGTGAGATCAGCTCTCGGACAGGGGAGGCGATTGGACTGGAGGCAGCAGCAAGGCACTGATTCCTCTCCCACCCTGCCTGCAGCCAGGCACTGACTCCTCCCCCACCCTGCCTGCAGCAAGGCACTGACTCCTCTCCCATCCTGCCTGCAGCCAGGCACTTTCTTCTCCCCCTCCCTGCCTGCAGCCATGCACTGACTCCTCCCCCACCCTGCCTGCAGCAAGGCACTGACTCCTCTCCCACCCTGCCTGCCGCCAAGCACTTTCTCCTCCCCCTCCCTGCCTGCAGCCAAGCACTGACTCCTCCCCAACCCTGCCTGCAGCAAGGCACTGACTCCTCTCCCACCCTGCCTGCAGCCAGGCACTTTCTCCTCCCCCTCCCTGCCTGCAGCAAGGCACTGACTTCCTCCCCCCCCCCCCCTGCCTGCAGCCAGGCACTGACTCCTCCCCCACCCTGCTTAGCGCTCCGCACAGGAGAATGAGGTGAGAGGTTTGTCTGTCTGCATTTTGTTTTATGGGTGTAGAGGGGGCCAATAGAGTCTTTTTTGTTGGTGTGTGTCTGCTGTGTGTGTTTTGTGGGTGTAGAGGGGGGGGGTGCAGAGTGTTTTGTGTGTGTGTGTGTGCCTGCAGTGTGTGGGTTTACAGGTGGGGCTGCAGTGGGTGTAGAGAGGGGTCTGCTGTGTGTGTTTTTTGGATGTAGAGGTGGCTGAGTCTGTTTAGTAGGTTTGTGTGTGTCTGCAGTGTCTGTTTTGAAGAGGCAGAGGCCCCAGCATGGGGTCGTAGGCTCCTTAAGGGCTGCGACGTCCTGATTGGCGAGAGCTGGTAGGGGGGGGGTCGGCTAACCCCCCTTCCCACACGGAGTGGGAAGGCTGCTTGTCCCCTCCCATGCAGGGGGAGGGGGGAGAGGGTATAAAGAGTGGGGACCCAGGGGAGAGAGACAGAGCTAACAGAATTCCCACCCACCCATCCCCAATGTTTGGCTATTGTATTAAACTGTTGAATGTTATATTAACATGATTTGTATCACACAGGAGCAGTTTGTCTCCGCGCCAGCCAAGCTCACGAGACGGAGAAAGGGCGAGGACTTTAGGGTCTGTCCCTCAGCTGGAGCCCCTAGAACAGCGCGGCAGGCTGGAGGCGCCGGCTGTAGGGCCGGGCCGGCCTACGCCCAATCAACGCTGGTAAAAGGCTGGGCGCCAGCTTTAGGGCTGGGCCTAAGCTGACCCTAGGGGCGGGAGGGGGAGGGAAGCAGCCCAACATCGGCTGAATGAGGATCTCCCCCTCCCATTTTACAGTGCTTTTGGGTGGGGGGAGGGAGCGGGCCAATTGCTGGCTGTCTGGGCAAGGATCTCCCCCCCATGCACATTCTACGGGCGGGGGGAGGGAGCGGGCCAATTGCTGGCTTTCTGGGCAAGGATCTCCCCCCCATTCACATGCTACGGGCGGGGGGAGGGAGCGGGCCAATTGCTGGCTGTCTGGGCAAGGATCTCCCCCCCATTTTGCATGGAGCATACTTGGCTGGCGGGCAGGCTGGTAGGATTTTAACAGCGGATGTTAAAATAAAGCTGTGACCTTTTCTTCCAACATTGTGTGGTCTCCATTATTTGGTTTAGCGTCACAAAGGAGGGACGGCGCATAAAGCCTTTATGTGGGTGCAGAGGGGGCTGTAGTGTGTCTTCAGTTTGTGTTTTGTGGTGGAGGAGGGATGCAGTGTTTTGTGTGTGTGTGTGTGTGTGCAGTGTGTGGGTTTACAGGGGGTGTAGAGGAGGGCTGCTGGTGTGTGTTTTGTGGATGTAGAGGTGGTCTGTAGTCTGTTTTATTGGTGAGTGTGTCTGCAGTGTGTTTTGTGGGTGTTGAAGGGGGCTATAGTGTGTGTGTGTGTGTGTGTGTGTGTGTGTGTGTGTGTGTGTGTGTGTGTGTGTGTGTGTGTGTGTGTGTGTGTGTGTGTGTTTCTGCAGTTTTGTGGATTTACAGGGGGCTGCACTGTGTGTTTGTGGGTGTAGCGGGGGGCTGCTGTGTGTGTTTTTTTGAGTGTAGAGGGTGGAGGAGGGCTGCAGTTAGTTTTTTGTGTGTAGAGGAGGGGGGCTGCAGAGTGTGTAGGGGGGACTGCACAGTGTGTTTGTGTACATAGAGGGGGGCTGCAGTGTGTGTGTATAGAGGGGGGCTGTGTGTATGTACAATTTCCTTTTAATAAACTTGCAGTAAAAGCATAAGAATGTAGACAATCAAGCTGATAAAAAAAAATCAATATCAATACAAAAGTGTCTATCTTGTGTAGCCCTGTTTCCTACTGAAGACAGTATAACTACCAATGCTGTATAACCTGTTGGCTCGCAGGGCCTAAGCCTCTGCAATGGAGAGCCTGGGGCAATGTATATGTATGGATTACCTCTTACCAAATGCAGCGCCTCCACCTGCGATGGCAGAGCGGGAGTTGTTTCTCGCAGGACAATAACACAACACTACTCACACAGCATATAAAAGAAACAGTAGCTTTACTAGCGGTAACCATAACCATGCATGTATTATAACCTGGCAGTATTACTCCTTAATGAGACACAATAGGACGCGACCCCTTCACCGTGTTCCCACACCGTGTCCAACACCCCCAAATGTAAGTGTCTATATGTCACTAGTATGAGCAATGTTATAGTTGGTGCACTGAGATGGAGGTTACCTGCCGAGCGCTCCTGCGCTCGGGCCCGCAAACAATCTTCACAAAGGATCTGACGACGCGGAGCTGCCTGTGATGTCCTCCGGGGCGATCCCACCTGGAGGGCTGATGATGTTCCTAAGGAAGTCTGGTCCCAAACCTCTGGAATGATAATTGACAGTCTCTGTGTCCCTAGCTTCTTTCACTAATGTGACAAGTTCCTATTCTAGGGCCTGTCCCTGTATTAACTGTACTTGACTGTGAATCAGGGCCTACCTGGGCCTGGGGGTATGCGGCCTAGTGTAGAGGCTACTTGCCTCTCTACACACTCTGCTCCTACCTCTTCCCCTTCCTGGTCTTCTCTGACCTGTGTGCTCCCCTGTGCAACCTCCTATACTCCTCCTGCCAAGTTCCTATCACCCTATTGGCTACCTGGCGTCACCTGGTCTGGCTGAGGCTCATGGGACTTGTAGTTCCCTGTGATTGGTCCTTACTTCACGCGCTACCACCTCTCCTCTGTCGCTGTCACCTACGGGGCTCGCTGCGTATGCGTGAGTACCAAAATGGCGGCGCCCTGAACGCTTGTGCCGCCACGGAGCCTCCTGTGCACCGGAGCGCTCCCTGCACACTCTACAGCCTTCCCTGACTCTCCCATTGCAGCGGAGGTAGGGGTAACCCTGGGGAGCCTGGCTACACTTGTTTATAAAAAATGTAAAAATAAATAAAAATAAGCCTACATTTAGCCTATAATAGCAATAATCCCCTCAGAACAGGCCAATAATGCCCTGGCTGGGTTAAAGTCCCTCGGTTTCGCCTCAGGCCTTCAACTCTTCCAGCCAGGGCATTATTGGCCAGTAAGTATTCTTATTTAGTGAATGGCCCAATTCTCAGGAACGTTCTGTTGATGTTACCACTGAATATACTGGAGTCTGCTATCAGTACGTTTACAATTTTCAGGAGGTTACAGGCTAGAATTAATCTTTATTCCCCAACATAAGGCTTCTCATTCACTAATTTGTTTTAAATTAGTAGGTAACACTGGTGCTTCAAGAGTGGCAAACTGTGGAAGGCCACATACAAAGCTTATTCATGGTTCTCAACCGTACACCTCAATTTTCTTAATGCAAATGCATGTTCATTGTATTGTGTAAAATAAAGTTTTCCCAGGATTGATTTCTGTGCATCACTAAGGTACACTGCCAGACAAATAAAGCCATTAACTGGTCTCCCTTGAGACCTATATACTTGTCTGGATTTGCTTATTATTCACCCTACGAGGGAATTCACTAATAAAGTATTGTGGCGATAGTATCAGTCTTTAGGGACCATCTGCTCCTGTTTTGGTGATGGATCCTTTTACAAGTTCAGCTCCATTGTTCCTAATACAGTAGAGTCATACTGTAGCTCTTCATTCTATTGCAGTCATTAACTGGGTGGGGATAAAGCAGTTGCTAATAACTAGATTTTATCTGAGATGAAACCCTAATATTTACTAAGCCTTACGACACCATATGGATCATGGCCCATTCAAATGAATGAGTCATACATTGTCTTATGGCTTTGCGCCACATAGTAGTCATATGGCCTTAAATGTTTAATTGCATGTTTATTTTATTTTTATATACCTTTGATCTTAGCTAAAATAAAATGTCAGATTTCTCCCACTTGTTTATTTGTCTCCCACATTTATTTCAATGTAAGCTGGTAAAGAGAAGTTTTTCAATGCCTCTATTCGCATAGTAAGTATAGTACAGTACAGTACTCCACTTGTATGTAATAACTCATTATATATATATATATATATATATATATATATATATATATATATATATATATATATATATATATTATTTGCACACACCGTGAATACCTACTGATGGACTGGAGAGAAAATGAATGAATATATGGCATTTACCAACAAGGAATTTATTTTTATTTATTTATAAATGTTTCACCAGGAAGTAATACCTCTCGTTTTCTGTATGTCCTGGGCACAGAGTTATGATAACAATACATTACATGGTTACATTAATTGAACAGAGTTATAGAGTCAAATCACAGACATATAATGGACAGTTAGAGTTGGAAAATTGGGTACAGGGGATAAAAGGACTGGTGAGTTTCAGATTGGAATACAGCAATTTTAACATCACCAAACATCAGCGTTGTGATGCCGCAAACGGCTCACACCTTTTAGCTGCCCTTTGGCTGCGTGAAAGGCTGTCCATCTTTGGGGCGACACAGATGTAGACTGAGGGGCTCAGATTGGATGCAGCTGTGGTTTCAGAGTACTTTGTCCTCCAAGGGCATTAACATTCCAGATGGTCGGGCTGACAAAACACAGCAGTAAGACAATGCAGATATTAACCCTTAGCACGCTGGTTCTGTGCAGAGGGGAGCAGCTCTTGGGGAACCCCATCAGGCATCCGCCTTTGGGGCGCTGCAGATGTAGACTGAGGGGTTCAGATTGAATGCCGCTGTGGTTTGAGTCCTTTGTCCTCCAGGACCATTATGAATGGAATGTAAAAGATTTTGTCACTGACAGGATTACAGTGCACAAACTACGTATGATTTTATTTCCAATTAAACATTGGAGGTTATTCATTAAAGTATGATAGCGTCGATTAAATCTATCGCACAGAAACTCCAACTGAAATTAAGTAAAAAGTATAAGTAGTAAGGATGAGGCATATGTGCCTAAATACTTTTTTGAGGCTTTTAGAGAGAACTGAAAAAAATAAATAGATACTACTGCATATACTGTATATTTAAGACAAAAACAGAAAAAATTGGGCTGCGCCTAGGTCAGATCAATCGTTGATAACAATATTGTGTTATTAAATCTATTGATTGTATGTGATAACTATATTAAAGATAATCTAACTCTATAATGGGTATAGTAATCTAGAACCAGTACTACGGGTAGCTATTAATAATGAAACAATACATAAATTAAAATTAATCTACTGCTATTCCAATAGACTTAAATAAAATATAAAATCAATACATTGTGAAAGAAAGATGTCCAGAAAATTTCGCATAAATGCCGAAAACATATGATTCCACCCCAGGTCACAGTCAGAGTTTAACTGAAAAATGCGTTGGGTTGCTGCTTTTAGCCAACAATCATTGTAGCAGCTCACAACACTGGACAAGTTGATTTGGACGAGTATCCTGGAGGTACAGTAGAGGCAGCGATTATTCTAACAAAAACCAGTGGCAATTCCCCAAAAGACCCAGGTACACCCAGGTACATTCTGAATAAATGCCTTAAACTTTCCTTAAACTAGCCCCAGCATTTCTGCATTGATTAATGGCCTATCAGATTAACAGCGGGGGTCCCTGGCAGTCCCATTCAAACTGAATGGGACTGCCAGGGATCCCTGTTGTGTTAATCCTATGGGTCGTTAGTCAATGCAGAAATGCCTTAAACGTGCCTCAAACTTGCCCAGAACATACCCAGCACATACCCTGAATGTAACCCGGCTAGTTTACAGCAAATGTTAGAATAAACATTGCCTCTACTGTAGAACGAAGCTTCAACCGCTTGGATTGCCGGAGACTCGATTTGGAGGGAGTCAGTCAGCCGAGCCACGTCCTTGGAGCATGAGTTTTACTCAAACTGCTTGATTCAAACGTATGTTTGTGAGTGTGCCATTGTTATTTGTTCAGAGAAAGAAACCACCCAATTGGTTTTACACTAGGAGCGGGCGCTTTTTCTTTTTCTAATATATATCTAAGAGTTTACATTTTCATCCGATGTTTCTGGTACTGCAGCTTTAATGCAGACACTGCATGCTGCATTGGGTGTATTAGCTTGTCAGACAGGGCATGTGCTAGCGATTTTTGTGATGTACTGTAAATAGTTCAGGAGTTCAAAGGGACCAAAGATAAAAAATAAACAACTTTAACACTTGCTATTGATTTTCACTCTTCTGAATAGGATGAGAGCAGTAATATTGCACTGAAATACTTTTTCAAACATCAGTTCATCGAACCACCCAACTCACTCACTGTTAAAGAGTTTTCATACAAGTTCACGGGAAAATTGATTTCGTTTATATAGTACAGAACTAATTAGCTGTTGATGGAATTCCCAACATACACAATCTTTGCAATGTTACAAGTACTGAAAGAAACGAAAGCTGAACATTAGAGTTAGAACAAATTGTTCAGAACTTTTTATTGTTTTGCAATATTTTGTATTACAAAATAAACTCAATCATGCTTTGTCTATTCATCTTCTAATGGAGAACATGAATATGTACTTTATTATTATTATTATTATAATTGTTTTTTTATTGCTGATATTGTTACAGAACAAAATTACATTCTGCTTTCAAAAAACATGATTTGTGAGCCATTAAAGATAAGCGCTCAGTTCTCTGCATTGAACTTGTTAAAAGAAAAGTGAGGTTTTCCCACTACTGAGATAGTACGATTATATTCTCCCGGGCAAGAATATCGGCACATTCCCGTCAGTATCCGTCTCGCTCTGGTGTCCAATGTCATTGGAAGATGATGACACTGTTTATTAATGATGGCGCTGGCAAATTCATGCTTTGTGAATCGAGAAGTCACCAGCGCTGTAAAAAGCAGAATTCAGTTGTAGAGTAAACCTTCTAACCCTCTAACCCAGGTAGTGTTCCGATAAAAAAAAAATCAATATTGGGGGTATCGCTGCTTAGGGTAAGCAAGTACTGTACTTAACACAGCAGCTAGTGCATAATGTTCAATGTCATATTACACGTACAATTAAGAGCCTGCATTTGGGATCTTTGAAAAGCTACAGTGTAGCCAAAGCCTCTGTAGGGAAAACAAATTGAGCTTAGGTTGTAAAAGTATCACTATCCCATAAGTTAAGAAGGGTGGGTAGCCATGTTTCTACCTTATCTTATTTCAAACTTCCTCTCAACATACATTGGAACCAGATATCCCTCTTACAAACACTGTGTATAATATTTTTGTTTCTGTATTTCTGCAATACCTGATGAAGGACCGTGAGAGGTTCGAAAGCTTGTAACATAGCAACTACTTGTTGGTCCAATACAAGGTATCATACACCTCCTCCCTCTCCCTCCTTTGTCACTATCCCATACACTGGCGACACACTTTATTCGAGCTCGGCTAGTCCCACGAATTCGGGTATACCCGGGTGTATTGAGGTTTGTGACTGTTTTCTGCCCGAGTGCATTGAGGTATTTTCCAGGCAGGGATTGAAGCATTTTATTCCCGCTGGCTGCAATAGTGCACAGTATATATATATATACTGCATTACAATTCATGAATTTATGCCATCTGGTAGACACGCGAAGCATTGCAGCCTATTAAATCCTAATCATTATCATTTAACAGATCAGCCGCCCGTCAGCCAGGCATGAACCCAGGCTGGGAAGGCAAACGCAACGGGGCTTGTCAGAGGTGAGGAGCGGCGCATTCCAGGTATCTGCCAGGTACATACTGGGTATTTGCTCGAATAAAGTGTGTCGGTGCAGTATGTTCAAACTCAGGTAATGATATGGGCTAAAGGCTGCGGCCACGCTAGCGCTGAGCATGCTTGCCGAGATTCGTTTCAGCAATTTAAATTGTCCCATCCCCGCTCATGCGGTGCATGCGCGCAGGCTCACGCTCACCCACTCTTGGCGCTTAGATAAACAAAACAATAAAACAGACTTTGAAGCGTGCTCAGCTTGCCTGCAACACCCCCCACGCTCACTTGCGAAATAGCTAGAACACCCAGTGCTTATGCTTGGAGAGCTGGTGACGTCACAGCTCTTAAGCATGAGCGCGGTCAGCGCTAGCGGGGCCGCAGCCATACACTGTACCAGAGCAGGAATGGATACTGAATAAGTGACATCTCCTACCAAAGTTGCCTGTGTGATTTTGGACGCATAATTCTATTTCCCTGTGCCTTCCCATGACTTAATTACTCTGTAGACCACCTAAATAACTAAAGAATATTAAATGTAGCTGAACTAAATAAACATACAGAAATAAAACATGGATTTTATTGGACTACTATAACTATTTACTTACAGTATGAACTCTTGAATCTTCTGTACAGTTATTGAAACTGTTCTCTCCAAACAATTGTAGGAAACGGCACTCATCTTCTTTTACTTAAAAATCTTTATATATGTAGCTGTGTTTTCCCCCACCCTCTGGGAGATTTGCCCTGCTACCAGGTGTGTAGTGCTGGTTCCTGCTGGCTTACAGGATACTGAGGTGTCCGCCGATGGTAGTGGGGACATTAGGATAGGCTTCTGGGGTAGATGATGGGTCTTTATCTTGTTGGTGACAGTGCCTCCATCTCTTGCAGGCTCCAGGGATGTGGAGACAATCTCTGCAGGGGAACTCACAATACTGCCCCGGATAGATTGCACTCACGAGGTAGGAGTATATTGTATAGTCAGCAACTTCTTTATTCTTCTCACAGTACACAGCATACAACAGCGTACCCTGCATACACAACTTACTCTGCAACACTGCACACACTAGGCCCCCAGCCTCCGGACGGTCCCTGGACTCCAACCCCTAGCCATGGGCACCAAGGGAGGTCTTTGCTCTTCCCTGACTCCCTGTTAGAGTCAGAGGTATGTTATTCAACCCCACGCCCAAAGGGGAGGGGTCAGAGGGTGCCAGAACCCTGAACACCTCTTCGTGATACCAGTCTCTCTCAAGAGGGAGAGACAACTACAGTAGAGGCAACGTTTATTCTAACATTTGCCGTAAACTAGCCAGGTTACATTCTGGGTATGTGCTGGGTATGTGCTGGGTATGTTCTGGGCTAGTTTGAGGCACGTTTAAGGCATTTCTGCATTGACTAACGACCCATAGGATTAACACAGCAGGGATCCCTGGCAGTCCCATTCAGTTTGAATGGGACTGCCAGGGACCCCCGCTGTTAATCTGATAGGCCATTAATCAATGCAGAAATGCTGGGGCTAGTTTAAGGAAAGTTTAAGGCATGTATTCAGAATGTACCTGGGTGTTTCCTGGGTTTTTTGGGGAATTGCCACTGGTTTTTGTTCGAATAAGAGTTGCCTCTACTGTAGCTCAATTTAGAACATGCAACCCCTTAAGCACCGAGGGGGTGTCCAATGTCTGAGCCCCTTATTGGGCAGAACACAGGCCTTAGCCCGCCTCCTCCCCTGCTACTCAAAGAAGCTGCTTGCTGGTGAGGAAAAACCTGGATTGGTCCTGACACTGCATGCACTGTTACCAGGGCCTGTGTGTCAGGGAGGGCAGATTAGTCGCCAAAACAGGTACGTCTAACACTCTCCCCCTGGTGGAAATCCGATGTCCCCACTTGAAGCCGAATTTAGTGGTACCATCCTTCAGATAAACAACCTGTAATTACATAGCAACAGTAGTTATAATCAACACATTTGGTATACGGTTGATATTATATCGACATTCCATAGAGTAGTATGCACTTAACCGCATATAGTACACTGCTAACAGTGATGATATATTATGGATTACTCCCAACATGGAGAATAATTCAACCCATCAATACTATTTATCTATTTATCAAAATTTTTTACCAGGAAGTAATACATTCAGAGTTACCTCTCGTTTTTACGTACAGGTATAACCCGATTTAAGGACACTCACTTTAAGTACACTCGCGAGTAAGGACATATCGCCCAATAGGCAAACGCCAGCTCGCGCATGCGCCTGTCAGCACGTCCTGAACAGCAATACCGGCTCCCTACCTGTACTGAAGTTGTGCGCAAGCGGGGAGACTATAGAGCCTGCTACAAATGCGTTATTTACATCAGTTATGCACGTATATGATGATTGCCATACAGTACATGCATCGATAAGTGGGAAAAAGGTAGTGCTTCACTTTAAGTACATTTTCGCTTTACATACATGCTCCGGACCCATTGCGTACGTTAATGCGGGGTATGCCTGTATGTCCTGGGCATAGAGTTAAGATGACAAATAATACATGGTTACAAATACATAGTTGCATAACTGAAAAGGGTATACATTACATACAAGACATTGCGAAAAAAAAGTGGAAAAAAGCACTCCCTGAAATCTTCATGGATCGGAAGGGGGAGAGAAAGGGGGAGTATGACCAAATACAACAATATCCAGGGAGAGGAGGTGGGGTAGGGAAAGAGTAAGACAAAGAATGTCCTCTTACCCCGCTTGATGTGCCCTCTAGTATCCTCCTCCTTCATAGGAATGAAGTGCAGCAGTCCTAAAGGAACAGTTATCACTCACAGGCTGAGCAATAGGGAAATCACATCTCACCGCTCCACACACACTCCGCACCGAGCTCCCGCGACCGTCCTCTACAGTCAGGTTGCGCTGCACATCCACAGTGTAAACGCCTCCTTCTCCCCCAGAACGGGTGCCTCCGAAGGCCAAATGCATATAAGATAGAGAAACAGGCTCCAGGGCACTCCTAAGACGATCCAAATCTCTAAGTAAAACGGAAAAAAAACGTGGTCCCAAAGTGGAGTAAAGATGAAAAATATTTATTGCAGCATACAAAAGGTGAACAGTAATATACCTCCCACGTGTTTCAACCAACGGTGCAAGAAAAGGCAAGCGCAAACCATATAATATATCAACAAATAAATCACAAAAAATGATATCACCAAGAGGAGATGCTGCTGGTGTGAGGAATTTCACAATCCCTCAATAGACAACGGGAGGAGTACACAGAGCGCAAGAACTCCTCTCGTGGGTAAGTGGAAGTTCACAGGAATCAGATCAACATGTATTAAAAGAAAAGAGAAAAGATCATGGTACAATACAGTACAGTTTAATTAACAAAAAATCCTTTGAGCAGTGAGCTCCAGTACACTCACGTGCTTCACGATCATTAAAAGCAGTTTAACCAACTCAGGGTTAGGAGCAACGCCCGCAATACAGCAAACACAGCTCACACGAATCCTCTGGGTAGGGACAGTCTCCTCCGCATCCAAATAGCGTCTGACATCACAGGACTTCTTCAGCTTTCCTTAAATGGTAAGGGGGGAGTAGCAGGATACGGAGTCAGCGTCAGCGTTGAGATCTTTACAGCCGGAGAACAGCTGGTTCGCAGAAAGCGGCAAGAGGCTCCACAGAGCTCACGGGTCACTGCGCAATTGAAATTAACCCTACGCATTTCATATGGGTATTCAGACTTCTTCAGGGGTGCATGGATACAGACTCATCTCAAGACATTAAATAGTCCCCAAAAGGAGATGGGAAAGGGCGGGTGCAACACATCATAGCACAAGCCATGCCCACAATGCAGAGATGTACACATACAGATAGCAGCCAATGTTAAATGGACACCAATAATGTATAATGGTACAAATACACAAAATTTATATAATAAAAAATATATACATAAAATTTATATAATAAAAATATGTATACGCAAATAGACAATTAATACAATAAGGATCCAGATAGGACCTAAGTGGAGACAAAAAGGAAAATCAGCACAAGTAGTATAATAAAAATGTCATACAATTTAAATCAACGTATAAACATATAAAAATAACGTATATTAAAAGTTGATATAAAAAGGATGTCAATCTATGTGCCCATAACAAGTATAGAAACACACATATGAACATCAATGTAAAAAGGTAACCAGATCAATATTGATGTTAAGACCTCTTGGCTTCAGTTTACGTAATTTATGTATCCAGAAGGTTTCTTTTTGGGAAATCTCCTGGATACGATTACCTCCTCTCCAATGTGGAGTGACCAAATCAATGCCTAAATAACTCAGACCCTCAGGGTTTGAGCCATGGAACTTTTTAAAATGTAAAGGAACACTGTGATTTTCCAAACCTTTCACAATGTTCCTTATATGCTCCAGGACTCTCACCCGGAGAGGTCTGGTTTTGCGGCCCACATATTGCAGGCCGCATGGGCATTGTAATAAGTAAACCACGAATGTACTTTTACAGTTAATAAAGTGGTCAATAACACGTACTTCTTTGGTCACATGGGAGGTAAAATTATTAGTTTTAGTCAGGCAGAATTTGCAAGCCTTACAGCTTGTACACTTAAAAAAGCCTTTAGGTTTTTGGTTTAGCCATGTGTCCCCCATCGACAGAGGTCTGAGCATACTGGGAGCGATTTTATCCTTAATATTACGAGCCTTGGTATAGACAACCTGTGCCCTTTCAGGTAAAAAATCTTTAAGGAATTGATCGCCCTTTAAAATATGCCAGTGTTTGTTTAAAATTAGTTTAATTTTAAAATGTTCATTATTAAATTGGGTGATGAAGGTAATAAAATTGGACTTCATCTCTTCTCGAGGAGTAGGCTTTAAAAGTAGACTTCTATCGCTTTCTCTCACTTTTTTTATAACAGTATTTAAATCAGTGGATATATAATCCTTCTCAAGAAATCTTTGTTCCAACATAGCAGTATGTTCGAATACGCAAGAACTGTACTGATATTGGGGTGTTTGAGGAACAGTCTGCTATGTTGGAACAAAGATTTCTTGAGAAGGATTATATATCCACTGATTTAAATATTGGATTCGCCATCCTGGCGGTCGCAGACCGTCTCCTCACCTCAACAACCCTTCCGTGTTGGACACTCAGGATGCACGGTCTCGTGGTCCCACTATGCGCCCGCGGATCTCGCGTGGTCTGATTCTCCGCCCGCGTATTGTCTCCGCCCCCCACTCTGACGCACAACGGCTGCGTTCGTCCAGCCTCCCCGCTGACGCGCATTCCAAGCCCTGCCCCCGCTCTGGTGATGGACAAGACCAGCGTGGGAGTGACACGCACCTCGAGCTCCGCCCCCTGACCTCCGTGACGTGCGCGGGTTGGCACGTGATCGGTACCACCACCATTTGCTCTAGGGATGCCAAGGGCCAGCGTGGGAATGACGCGCGCTGCAGTCTCCGCCCTGTGACCTCCGTGACATGCACGGGTCGGCACGTTCCACCCCCATCCCTGATTAGGATACATCCTAGGGCACGCCTCAGTGCACCAGCAGCCTATTGAGTTCTTCTTCCTGGTTCCGCCCTGGCTGGCTATTGGAGGCTCCTCCCTTACATACCTTCATGCTGCATTCAGTCTTTGCTGAGCATAGTCTAGTGTGATGCCGTGCCTTGCTGCATTCTAGTTCCTGTGACCTTGCCTTGCCGTGCCTTGCTTGTTACCTCTTGTTGCCTGACCTTGCTTGTCTCTTGGATTCCGCACCTCTCCTCTCCTGATCAGGCTACGAAGGACCATTCTTCTGTCTCTAGTCCTGACCTTGGCTAAGTACTCCAACAATCCGATACTCTCCTATGCTGAACCTGGCTACGTACCTCGACGATACGCTACTCTCCAATCCAGAGCTGGCAAGTACTATTCTCCAATCTATAACCCTGACCTGGCTTGAACGACTACTCTACATCCTAGGCGCGCCCACGTGGCTGTGGGTCGGTGTTAACCAATCCCTTACCTCAGCACCGCGGTGCTCTTCGTTTGTGGTGAGCTACGCGTTACAGGGGGCAATCAGTTCCTCAGATCTTTGGGAAGATCCCGGCAAGTCAGTTCGTCCTTTAAACGCTCAGAAAGCCAATGGCAAAATGCTGCCACAAGAGCTTCATTATTCCAGCCCGTCTACACTGCAAGGGTTCGGAACTCAATGGCATACTGGCCTGGGGAACGGATTCCTTGTCGGATTCGAGGAGTAAAGCTGAAGTGGAGGAGATGCGACCAGGGGTGTCAAATATTATTTTTAATGCCTGGAGAAAGGCAACAGAGTCGTTTAACAGTAGGGATTCTCTTTCCCACAGAGGGGAAGCCCAGGCCAAAGCCTCATTTGTTAGTAGGGAAATGACATAGGCTACCCTGGATCGGTGAGTACTGAACATGAAGGGCTGGAGTTTGAACTGAATCGAGCATTGTTTCAGAAACCCTCTACATGCAATATGGTTCTCTCCATAATGCAGAGGCATCGGGATCCGTGGTTTCCTGGGCGTAGGGGGTGATGGGCTGGCGCCGGAGAAGCTTCCGTTAAGGGCAGTGCAGGTGTAGAACCCACCTGCAGTTTGTGCAGCAGGGTAAAAATGTCCTGAAGTCGGCTTGAAATAAATGCCAGCTGTTGGTTTTGCAGGGCGAGGTGTGTCTCATGATCTCCGAGTAGTTCCCCTTGGAGAGATACGGCTCGCTCTACCTCAGCAGGGTCCATGTTTGGCTGAGTAAAATGTGACGGTGCTCGTCTCAAATCAGGAGCTGGAACCACAGGGCTCAGGTAAGCATGCAAATAAACTGACCACAACCCAAGGACAGAGTCCTGTAAGAGTATCCAAGAGTATGAAACCAGGGGGTCAGGGCTGGTGGCAGAGTTGCAAAGTCCAGGGGGTCATGGCTGGTGGAAGAGGTGCAAAGTCGAGGAGGTCAGGGCAGGTGGAAGCAGCGAGGTCGGAGTCACGGTCCGGGATCAGCAACAGGAATTCAAAACAGACAAGAGTGTAAGGCGTAAGTGCAAAGACGGACAGGAGCTGCAAACACACAGAACTTTGCTCGGCGACTCCCTATGGTAACGTCAGCCTTATAAAGCAGATTGCCAGTACCCAAAATGACCACAGAGAGCAGAAAGGGAAGGAGAGACTGAAAACCTGGACCGTAGGGAAAAACCGGCACGGATCAAGCAGAATCCTTACACAAGTCCATTTGTTTGGGTTTACATCGACCTGCTGCAGGCACCACCATAGAAATGTCTCAGTCCGCAGGTACCCAGCGAACCCGGCCCTTTACTTGGCCAAAATATCTGTGTACATCCTTTTCTGTCAAGGGGGTACTCACCGGAGTGGGTATGGGAAGTTCCTCGTCCGCCCCCGGCGGTCACCTCCAGGATGACATCATCAGCTGCCAGTCTCGCGGGATCCGTGTACAGGCCCGGTTCCCGCTCCGAAAGTGCGTCGACATCCGGTCGTACCGGATATGTGTTGCGGCCCTCCGCGTTGGAGAAGGTACCGGACGGTACCTTCTTGTCGGAAGCCTCCGTTGGAGCCTGAAAGGAGTAAGGGGGAAGATCCTCACCATTCTGCTGGCTCTTGGTGATCGCGTTGTCCTCAGAATCGGAAGCCGGCACCGCTGCAGTCATCTTGCTGGGAGCCGCCACAGGCGTGGCACTCTTCCGCTGCTTGGGCCGCAACAATGCTCGTCGGGACGTCGTCTGGACTGGACTCTGCTGCTGCTCAGCTTCGACGGTGGGTTGTTCCTCCGTCGCTTCACCGGGGTGATGCGCCGGCCGGGAAAATACCACGGATCGGCATCCGCTGCTGCCGTCATCAGATGATGGCAGGGACACCTCCGTCAGGGAAAGACACGGAGCATCTCGCAGTCACTGGGGCTATTAGCAGGCAGCGTTCCCACTCCTTAGCCACAAGCGATAAGGGCTCAGCGTCTCCCTGGGCAGTCACCTTACCCGGTGGTTCTTGCTCAGGTTCCATCTCTGGAACCAGGGCACAGGGGCCCCCCTTGAGCGTCCGCTCCTGAGGCCTCAGTCCAGGCCACCCTGGTCTGTGTGACGGCCACATGTTTGTCTTTGGGTACGGCTGGCAACAGCACCGTAGGCTCCAAATACCAATTTTAAAACGTATAACATTTCAATGTTGTTTTAATTAATATAATGTTTTCTATCTACATTGGAATAAAATATAGATAAATACACAGATGCATTAATAATATAACTACAGTAACCACAAAAACAATATACCATACATGACTAACCCCTATTGTAGTGGACAATTAAATAAAACAATTTGTTTCAGGTCAAAATGTGTAGGGGTGCTGTTTATTAAAGAAATCATTATCATTACAATAAATTCAATCTTACAAACAACAGCAAATTAAAAAAAAAAAAACACTTATGTAGCCCTCTTTCCTACGCTCTAGAGTGACTACGGGTACTGCATACACCTGTGGCTCCAGGAGATCTGAGCCTCCGCTAACTGGGAGCCTGGGGGTACTAGATATCTTGTTGGCAGTGCCTCCACTTACCCAGGATCCCCATTGCGTAAGATTACCCTGGGTAAGAACAATAGCAACACACATAGGATGGGAACTGTTTACGTATGGATAAACCCTTATTGCATAATCATGACAAGAACACATATAACACATTAAGTAACTTCTATATAACACTAGTGGCTCGACCACTCTCATAAGGAGAAATGTCACTGTCCCGTCACCGCGTGCCCCCACACCGTGTCCATGTAACTGTAACTATATATATAGGCTCCGTCCTTTGGCCACTCCACTTAGTGTCCCCAAAGAGTGTTCCCTAAGGCGGGATCAGCGCATGTTGACCAGTGTTGGTGCACTTTAGTAAATACCTTCCGGTCACTGCGGTGACCGGTAACAACTTCGAAAAGGATCCGCCGATCCAGCGCCTGTCTGTCCAATGTCACGATGCCCAACAGTCTGGTCCCAGAAGACTAGCAGCAACCTTGGCTCCGAACACTTTGTCCCTATCTGTTGTACAGTAAGGGCTGATGTCGCTATCACTACAGGGCGTCCCTGCAGCACACAATCTACTGTGACTCAGGGAAACTCCTAGGGCCTACGGGGAAGATCTATCCTATGCTGGTGGGTCACGGACCACCTGCACCCACACTACCTCTTCCCTCGCTCCTCCGGTGCCCTCTCGCTAGCGTGGTCTCTCCCCACGCTTCCCTTTCCTGCCTCACGTGAATCTGGCTCTCCCATTCGCTCCCTGGCGTCAGGTGACTTCGCTAAGGCTCCTGGGAGTTGTAGTTACTGGCTGAGCCTCTATCTTATTGGCCAGCCATTCGCACGCTTGCACTGCGCATGCGCGACCTCTCTCTGCTCTGACAGTGCCCCTTACTATTGTGCAACAACATGGCGGCGCCCTATACTGTCGGGCCGCCGCGGAACCTTACACCACTCCCTCTGGAGACGCGCGGCAGCAAAGAGAAGGCAAACTACCTCATCCCTACATTTACAAAATGTGACACTGTAATTTAGTATGTATATTTCCTGAGAAATTATACAAGCACTAAAAATAATATACAAAAAAAATACTATTTTTAGGCGTTTATTAGATTTGGGCAGTGTCTTTCTGTGAACAAAGTAAGCCTGGGGTTCCCAACTCCTGTCCTCAATACCCCACAACAGATCAGTGTTTTAGGACATGTTCAGCTTTAGCACTGGTGCCTCAATCCATGGCTCCCTCCTTCAGCACAGGTGGCTCAATCAGTGGCTCGGTCAAAGACTTAAAACCTGACCTGTTGGGGGGTCATGAGGACTGGAATTGAGAACCTCTGAAGCACTAGAACCTGAAATTCTTCCCAAACTAATGTTGTATTGAAAAGAAACATTTCTTATCTGAGGACATGCTTTGGGAATGGGATTCGTTTAGGATGACTTGCACTGAGCTTCACAGTGGAAAATCCCATTAGATTTTTGAAAGGCAAAAGGCAAAACCATACAGTAATTCAGACTTGTATGATTAAGTAAATCGAGAGAATACTTCAATGTAATGTGAGGTACAGTAAGGTCATGTTTTGTATGTGATTGCGCTGCACAGTGAAGTGTGGGCGTAACACTGAAAACACAATAGGCATTGTTTGTTCTTAGTGGTTGTGTCAATTTGTTTTACAGAATTGGAAAACAACTCTGTGCCTATTGAGGTGGAAGAGCAAGTCAGTGGTTTAGGACATGTGGTTGCGGACATTTTGCCGTGATCAAGCAACCGCCGGTGATTAGCCGCAAGTGACCTCAGTGCCGTGACCTCAGTGCCGGAACCTCTCCCTGCCGACAACTTTGCCACGATGCTGAGTGCCTAACCTTAGCCCTTACCCTAAAACCTGACTGGAAGAGTTGAAGGCCCGAGGCAAAGCCGAGGCATTATTGGCCAGTAATGCCCTGTTCTTTGGGGATTATTAATATTATAGGCTAAATATAGGCTTATTTTTAATTTTTTTTTAATTTTCATAAAAAAGGTAATTTTTTGTAGTCATATTGATTTTTATTAGCATGATTGTCTACATTCTTATGCTTTTACTGCAAGTTTATTAAAAGGAAATTGTACATACACACAGCCCCCTCTATACACACACACACACACACACACACACACACACACTGCAACCACCCTCTATATACTGTGACAAACAGCTTACTCCGGGGCTCCGCCGTTTGTCCGGGACTGTTAGAGCACGGTCTTTTAGGGTAGGTTAAATGATGAGGCGTCACGTACTGTTCCTTTAAACAGGCTATGCCTGGTTTATTCAGTCCCAGGCACTGAGACTGCCACAGTGCATACAACAGAAACAGATCAAAAACAAAAGCTGCTCACCTGAGCGATAACTTAACTTAGATTTCCCTAACTCAGGGTGGAAGTGGCTTTTCCACTTCCAACAACAAAACAAAGTACTTTTGCAGTCTTAGACAAATGAACAGAATGATTGAACCTGTTTGGGGAAGAGGCTTCCCCCCACTGTAGTTCAGCAGCCTTCCAGCCTCCAGGCTCTTGGGGAGAGGGGAGAGCAAACAGGAAATCAGTCTTACATACCTGATTTCTAATTAGCATGACAGGTGACAGAAATCAGGCAGCAGACAAACTCTGGTCTGGATCTCTCATCCCTCAGTTCCAGCGCTTGCCAAACTGTGGGATGGAGTGCATGTATTATAAGGCTGCACTCCCAGGCCAAACAAGATAGAAACTGTTCAGTAACCTGGGAGCCCTATATATGGAATTTATTACCATCCCCTGGTTTCTGTCACAATACACAAACACACTGGGCAGCCCCCCTCCTCTACACCCACAAAACACACTGCAGCCCTCCTCCACCCACAAAACACACTGCAGCCCTCCTCCACCCTCTACACTCACAAAACACACACAGCAGCCCCCGCTCTACACCCACAAACACACAAAGCAGACACACACACACACACCAAAACAGACTCTGCAGCCCTCCTCCACCATCTACACACACACACACACACACTGCAGTCCCCCTCTACACCCACAAAACACACTGCAGACACACACACCAACAAAACAAACTGCTGCCCCCTCTAAACTATAAAACACACACCAGCAGCCTCCGTCTACACCCACTGCAGACACACACAAAACACTCTGCACCCCTCCTCCACCTACAAAACACACACTGAAGACACACACAAATCAAAAGACTGCCAGCTCTACATCCACAAAACACACACTGAGACACACACACACACACACACACACAAACACTCTGCACCCCTCCTCCACCCCTACAAAACCCACTGCAGAGACATACACAAATCAACAAAACAGACTCTGCCACCTCTACATCCACAAAACACACACCAGCAGTCCCCCCCTCTACACCCACTGCAGCGCCCTGTAAACCCACACACTGCAGACACACACATACACACATCAACAAAATACTCCGCACCCCTCCTCCACCCACAAAACACATACTTAAGACACACACACTGCAGCTCCCCCTCTACACCAACAAAACACACACAATGCAGACACACACCAACAAGACTGCTGCACCCTCTACACCCACATAACACACACACACACACACACACCAACAGAAGACACACAAACTAATAAAACACTCTGCTGACCACCTTTACACCCACAAAACACACACACACACAAACCAACAGAAGACACACACTAATAAAACACTCTGCTGGCCCCCTTTACACCCACAAAACACAGACACACAAACCTTTCCCTTCACTCTCCTGTGCGGAGCTCTCTGCAGGCAGGGAGGGGGAGGAGTCAATGCCTTGCTGGTGCCTTCTGTCCAATCACCTCCCCTGTCTAAGAGCAAATGTCACTCTTTGTGAATGAGAAATGAAAGCTGATTGACTGAAAAACTTGGCAAGCTGCCAAAAATTCCGGGCCATTACTGATTGGATAATGCCTGGAATTTTAACCAATCAGAGAGCAGGGATTTCAATAATGCCCGGAATTTACCAGCTTTAGCCTATAATATGCAATAATGTCCCTGCTCTGAGAAGCTTAGGTAGCCCTGTTTCCCCCACCTCTAAGAGAGATCTGGAGGTAGGATGTAATTATGGTACCGGTGCTGCCCTTTTAACTGTTGGCTCACAGGAGCCTAAGCCTCTGCCATGGAGAGTCTGGGGTGTATCACTTACTATATGGTGCAGCGCCTCCACCTGAGAGGGATCCCAGCAGAGCGGAAGCAGCCCCTCACAGGACACAAGCACAATGAACACATAGCTTTGTAAAAATAGAAAGGCCTTTACTAAACATACTGTAGTGCCGACAAGTATTCTAAAACAAATCTGGGGCAATCACCAACAAGACCTGGGTACATCCTGGGTACATGCTGCAACATTTCAGTGACATTTCTGCAGACAAACTAATGGCCTATTGGATTAACAGCGGGGGTCCCTGGCAGTCCCATTCAAACTGCACGTGTTAATCCGATGGGCCATTAGTCTCTGCAGAAATGTCACTGAAATGTTTGCAGCATGTACCCAGCATGTACCTGGGTCTTGTTGGTGATAGCCCCAGATTTTCCAGGGCAAGTTTAAGGCAAGTTTTAGAATACTCGTCGGCACACCTGTAGATATAACAGATAACCCTGAACACTAGACTCTATAATGAGTAGAGATACAACTTCCCCACGCCTCGCAGGGCCTTCATGTACCCCAAAGTCCCACACCCCTTAGGCGTGATCAGCGCCGTACTAGATGAGGATATAGTTGGTGCACTTGGTGTTTAATGGTACCTGCCGGGTGTGTCCACACCCGGGCACGCTGACGTGGAGATAAGTGGATCCTCTGATCCCGCGACGATTCCGTCTCCGCGTGGGAAGATGTCCTGTAGGATGATCCCACAGTGGAAACCATCTCTGCAACTGGACAGGGTCTGGTCCCAGACCACAACCTTCAGGGCTGCGCAGCGTTCTGGCCGTGTCCGTGAACTACCAAACAACTAAAGAGGCAGGGTCCTTACCTAAGGGCCTGTCCCTGTAGCAACCACACACTAGCTGGGGCCTAGGGGACATCTCTGGCCTAGTGCAGAGGCTACTTGCCTCCCTGCACATATACACCCTCCCCTGTCTGTGTCCCAGCTCCTACTGACTCACTGACTCAGCGTGCAACAATGTAACTCCTTTGCAGCAGGAGGATTTGTAATCCCTATTGGCTGTAATGCAGCAGGTGATAGGGGTGAAAGGGCAGTCCCCAGAGGCTTCTGGGTAATGTAGTCCCTGCGGGACCTTCTTACTATTGGGACCGCGTGTGCGATCTTTACCGCACATGCGCGATCCTGTAATGGCCACCGCTAATCTTCTCTTCACATGTGCAACATTGTAATGGCCGCCGCGTCGTGCGATCCCTTGCGCATGCGCAAACTGTCGTGCCAATCTCAACATGGCCGCCGCGATGCTTCTGCGCATGCGCGGGCTGGCTAAACATGGCGGCGCCCTGCAGCTAATGCCGCCGGGAGCCCCCAGCGACGCGATTGCCCCCGTAGATTCCTGACATGCCGCAGGTGTCCCCGCAACATAGCGGAGGTAAGGGGGCACCAGGGGAACCCGGCTACACTTACAATCTAAAATTAATAGGAGACTGATGGCACGATGATAGTGATAGTGGGTGGTTTCAGGCCCATCAGCATAGTATTAACCATAGACTTATAAGGAGGCTGCTGGGTACTTTATTTATTTATAAAATGTTTTACCAGGAAGTAATATATTAAGGCAGGCCTGTCCAACTCATAAAGCGAGAAGGGCCGAACTGCTCCAAGGAAAAAAAAATTGGGCCGCACAGGTAAAATCTTCATCATCATCATCATCATCATCATCATCATCATCATCATCATCATCATCATCATCATCATCATCATCATCATCATCATCATCATCATCATCATCATCATCATCATCATCATCATCATCATCATCATCATCATCATCATCATCTCTCCCCCAGAACCCCTCACTATCAACCTTTACGATACTCCCCATCTATCTCTCATACCCCCATCTCTCCCCCTCACCCACACAATACCCCCCTCCACATCAAACACACAATACCCCCCTCCACACCAAACACACAATACCCCCTCCACATCCCCCCTGCCCATTCCATGTCAGCAGCCCCCCCCCCCCCCGAAGTCAGCAGCCCCCCCCCCAAGTCAGCATCCCCCCAAGTCAGCACCCCCCCCCAAGTCAGCATCCCATGTCAGCACCCCCCCCCTGAAGTCAGCATCCCATGTCTCTCTTAACCTCAATATAACACTCTCTCCCCCTCCCCTCAATATGACACTCTCTCCCCCTCCCCTCAATATGACACTCTCTCCCCCTCCCCTCAATATGACACACTCTCCCCCTCCCCTCCCCTCAATATTACACACTCTCCTCCTCCCCTCAATATGACGCTCTCTCCCCCTCCCCTCAATATGATACTCCCTCCCCCTCCCCTCAATATGACTCACCCCCTCCCCTCAATATGACACTCTCTCCTCCTCCCCTCAATATGACACACTCTCCCCCTCCCGTCAATATGACACACTCTCCCCTTCCCCTCAATATGACACTCTCCCACTCCCCTCAATATGACACTCTCTCCCCCTCCCCTCAATATGACACACTCTCCCCCTCCCCTCAATATGACACACTCTCCCCCTCCCCTCAATATGATACTCTCCCCCTCCCCTCAATATGACACTCTCTCCCCCTCCCCTGAATATGACACTCTCCCCCTCCCCTCAATAAGACACACTCTCCCCCTCCCCTCAATATGACACACTCTCCCCCTCCTCTCAATATGACACTCTCTCCCCCTCCCCTCAATATGACACTCTTCACCCCCCCTCAATATGACACTCTTCCCCTCCCCTCAATATGACACTCTCCCCCTCCCCTCAATATGACACTCTCTCCCCCTCCCTTCAATAGGACACTCTCCCCCTCCCTTCAATATGACACTCTCTCCCCCTCCCCTCAATATGACACGCTCTCCCCCACCCCTCAATATGACACACTCTCCTCTACCCTCAATATGACACTCTATCCCCCTCCCCTCAACATGACACTCTCTCCCCCTCCCCTCAATATGACACTCTCAACCCCTCCCCTCAATATGACACACTCTCCCCTCCCCTCAATATGACACTCTCTCCCCCTCCCCTCAATATGACACACTTTCCCCCTCCCCTCAATATGACACACTCTCCCCCTCCCCTCAATATGACACTCTTCCCCTCCCCTCAATATGACACTCTCTCCCCTCCCCTCAATATGACACTCTCTCACCCTCCCCTCAATATGACACTTTCTCCCCCTCCCCTCAATATGACACTCTCCCCCTCCGCTCAATATGACACTCTCTCCCCCTCCCCTCAATGTGACACACTCTCCCCCTCCCCTCAATTTGACACACTCTCCCCCTCCTCTCAATATGACACTCTCTCCAACTCCCCTCAATATGACACTCTTCACCCCCCTCAATATGACACTCTTCCCCTCCCCTCAATATGACAAACTCTTCCCCTCCCCCACTCTCTCACTCTCTTAAGCCTGCTCACTTACTTTCACTATAAGGCTGGTCCATGTTTAGTGCTTGCAGACGGAGGCGCGCGTCCGCTCGGCACTGAGCCCCTACAGCCACAATGAGAGCAGCTTTAGTAGGGGCTCGCCTACGCTTCCGCGCGCTTGCGGAAGTGTAGGTCTTAGGAAATTTTTTCATTTTCCCGCTTGCCGGAGCGCAGGGCTGGTCACGTGAGCGGTTCGCTCAATGAGGGCGAACCAGCTCCGTGATGTCACTGGCCTGCCCGCCGACACGCCCCCGACACGCCCACGGACGGCGCGCTGTCTAAGGCCAGGGAAAGCACCCGCTTTCCCTGAGCCTCAGCGCGCCTCCGCCCGCCCGCCCGCCAGAACCATGGCCGAGGCCTAAGCCTGCTGCAGTCCCCCATGTGCGGCTGAGTACTGGGACAGGAAGATGAGGGGCTGTGTGTGTGCAGGGAAGGCCCTGCCCCCGCTGCAGGCAGAGATCACACAGGGAGCAGCAGCACGGAGCTTGTGAGCTTCTGGCCACCCGTGCACAGCTCTGCCTGCCCCCAGGCTTCCCCGCATGTAGCCTGCGCCCCCCCAGTTTGTGCACCGCTGCGTACAGCATGCGGCCGCGCGCCTTCTTTCCTTACCAGGGAAGGGGGCCTTCGCTGGCCGCACGGGATGCCACGGGGGCGTATGTTGTGAAGGCCTGCATTAAGGGTTACAGTACTTCTCGTGTCCAAGTCCGTCTGGGCACAGAGTTATGGTGACAGATACATGGTACAGGGAAGCTTTGGAAGAAGCAGCTCATTAAACATCTTTTGCCTCTGCTGGGAACTCCAGATGCATTTGACCTCTCCTGTCTGCACTTCTAATAATGCACTTTTTCCTCCTAATGTGTCTGTAAACCTCCCAACATAACACTTAGATTGTAGCCTCATTAGGGCAGGGTTTCCTTCAGCCTTATTTTGTTATTTTCTTCTTGCACTTATTCCCATTGTAATGTACATTATTTATCTCCTATTGTAATGTTGTAAAGCACTCTAATACATGGTTGGCACTTTATAAGTAAAATGATACATACAACTGACACAGTGACAGGATAGGATGGGTATAGGAGTTGGGGAAGTGTCACCAGACAGCAGGAGCAGAAGAAAAGAGAGGAGAGGTGGTACAGTATGAGAGGAGACAGTAGGACATGGCAGGTGAGAAGGAGATGTAATGTGTGGTTGCACAGAGTCGCACTGTAATAGGGAGGAGGATATTGAAAGGTTAGACATTGGAATTGTGGGGTGGGAGGAGTAAGGGATAAAGTAACGGGATGGAAAAAAGAGAATGGAGAAGAGAACAGTGAACAGTGAGCCATAGTAGGCATTATTCACCGTTTCAGGGTCAAATACTTGCTACTGCGAGGAGCAAACTTTAAGTAACGGTAGCGAACAGATTGTAATCTTTGACTGCTGTTTTAGGCAAGTCCAGGGTATATTAGGAGAGAGAAGATGCCGATTAAATGATGTGCAGCTGAGCAAAAATTCAGCTAAGAGACACACACAGAGCAATAAAAGTGCTGGCTGAAAGGCTACATTTCCAGCAGTATTTCTCTGCTGGAGCTTTAAAGCAGCAGACCAAGCTGAAGTTTAAAATCATTTTTTTTTAATTCCCTTTAATATGTGCATCAATAAAATCCACACAATGATAAGTAATTAGTTAAGTTGCCAATCGATCTGTTAACCTGTGATCGATGGGTGAAGATTCGGCTGAAGGGTTCACTAAATGACTATCAGTACAGTAGAAGAGGACCAAAGATGCAAAGTTCTGTGAGGACGATCATGAGACCAGGCAGTCACTAGATACAGTGATGAAACCAGAATGATTTAGATAGGCGCTAAATAAAAGTGCAGTGGTATAATGATAGATTCACACAGGAAAAAATATAAGTAACTTAAACGATGTCTCAACCTTCCTGTGGGGGATATGTACAGATCCCCCTCAAATGGAATAGATACAGGTGGTTGGAAGGGAGCCACAGTCGCAGGAACATCCAAAAAATAAAAGGAAATATAATAGTGCAATATGTTGTGATAAAGCGAATTTTGAGATGTCTTGGCTCTATAGAGTGTCTACTTACAATAAGTAGGTGTATAAAAAGCGTTTTGCAAAGTAAGGTGGTGTGTAGCAGGCTGCAGAGACAGGATCCTCGCGAGTTTGAGGTGAAGGAGATCTCACTCAGGTACACATACCACAGGAAAAGATACAGAAAAGACCATAGTACAGATCGGACAAAATCAGTATTGTATTAAAAACAGGGTAAAAGTTGTACTTACAATAAGTACATAAACAATGTACACGTAGCGTTTACTTTAGAGGTGAAACCGGCGTCTATGTGGGTAGCCTCTAGCTGCTGCAACTCCCAGTCCTCCTCGTCGGATCGCGATGACTGGCGTCTGACGTCACTACCGGCGCAAGGGTGACGGCTTCCGATCCAGAACACAGAGGTTGGCAGACAGCAGGGGGACCGCAGACTAGGCACCTTCTCCTTCTGGGCAGCTGTGTGCAGGCTGCAGGAATAGGCTCAACGCGTTTCGCTGTGTTACACCACAGCTTCCTCAGGAGCAAGTGAATACCCCTAGTGGGTGTGCAGTTTATATACCAGAGACAATTACTCAATAAAAGCTTGATTTTACATAGGTCCTCCTCTTAAAGGTACATGACTCTATGGTCCAAAAACGACGCAATTACACTAAAACTTTAATATTACATATCACAAAAAAATATAAGGTGCATAAAAGATGCTAATAGATATTAAAATGTTTATAATGTTTATAAAAAATGTTCATAATGTTTATAAAAAATGCCCTATACATCAATAAAACTATGCAGACTATATAGCTCAGCATGGTGGCGGAGAGATAAAAAAGGGGGAGAGAAATAAAATATGATCAGTGACATAGATAGTAGCGTGTTCTTATGTTCATAAGATCTCAAAGGCTTGAGATCAAGGGGGGGGGAGGGAAGGGGACAGGAGAGAGATCTGTGGTAATGGGGATAAAGGAAGGAGTAGGTAGGGTATACAAGTGGGTACAGCAGAGATATTAGGACTATTGGACAGATGTTAGTTGATTAAGAATGGTATTATTTCAAAGTCTGCATTCAGACCGTGTGGTATTAAGGTGTTTAATTTGTGAATCCAAAACATTTCACGTTTACTTAAGTCAATATCTCTGCTGCGACCTCTCCAATGCTGTAACACATTTTCTATACCCGTAAATTTTAAACCTTTAGTGCTCGAATTATGAAACAGTGCAAAATGTTTGGAAACACTGTGGGTTAAAACTCCTCTACGAATGTTGCTCAAATGCTCTAAAATACGTGTTTTTATTGCTCGTTTTGTTTTGCCCACGTATTGGAGTCCACATGGACATTCCAATAGATAAATTACATATTCCGTGTGGCAGTTCATGTACTGTTTAATCTTAAAGGTTTCCTTCCGATTATTCCCCATAAATTCTCTTTTGTCTGTCTGTTTATATTCGCATGCTTTGCATATTGAGCATCCAAAAAAGCCCTCAAGTTTTTGAAGCCAACCTGTTTTTTTAGGGCCATCAGTTTTCCTTATGGCGCTTGGTGCAATGATGTTTTTAAGATTTTGCGCTTTTTTAAATATTATTTTTGGGTGCTCTGGAATAATATCTTTTAGTATTTCGTCATTTTGCAAAATATGCCAGTTCCTTTATCCCCATTACCACAGATCTCTCTCCTGTCCCCTTCCCTCCCCCCCCCCTTGATCTCAAGCCTTTGAGATCTTATGAACATAAGAACACGCTACTATCTATGTCACTGATCATATTTTATTTCTCTCCCCCTTTTTTATCTCTCCGCCACCATGCTGAGCTATATAGTCTGCATAGTTTTATTGATGTATAGGGCATTTTTTATAAACATTATGAACATTTTTTATAAACATTATAAACATTTTAATATCTATTAGCATCTTTTATGCACCTTATATTTTTTTGTGATATGTAATATTAAAGTTTTAGTGTAATTGCGTCGTTTTTGGACCATAGAGTCATGTACCTTTAAGAGGAGGACCTATGTAAAATCAAGCTTTTATTGAGTAATTGTCTCTGGTATATAAACTGCACACCCACTAGGGGTATTCACTTGCTCCTGAGGAAGCTGTGGTGTAACACAGCGAAACGCGTTGAGCCTATTCCTGCAGCCTGCACACAGCTGCCCAGAAGGAGAAGGTGCCTAGTCTGCGGTCCCCCTGCTGTCTGCCAACCTCTGTGTTCCGGATCGGAAGCCGTCACCCTTGCGCCGGTAGTGACGTCAGACGCCAGTCATCGCGATCCGACGAGGAGGACTGGGAGTTGCAGCAGCTAGAGGCTACCCACATAGACGCCGGTTTCACCTCTAAAGTAAACGCTACGTGTACATTGTTTATGTACTTATTGTAAGTACAACTTTTACCCTGTTTTTAATACAATACTGATTTTGTCCGATCTGTACTATGGTCTTTTCTGTATCTTTTCCTGTGGTATGTGTACCTGAGTGAGATCTCCTTCACCTCAAACTCGCGAGGATCCTGTCTCTGCAGCCTGCTACACACCACCTTACTTTGCAAAACGCTTTTTATACACCTACTTATTGTAAGTAGACACTCTATAGAGCCAAGACATCTCAAAATTCGCTTTATCACAACATATTGCACTATTATATTTCCTTTTATTTTTTGGATGTTCCTGCGACTGTGGCTCCCTTCCAACCACCTGTATCTAGTCACTAGATACAATTGGTGCCCAGCTACAGAGAGGGCAGGGCTCAAAAAGGGCTGTGCCAGAGCCTGTTGCAGAAGAGGAAGGGGATGTGATTTTGTAAATGGTTGCTATAGAAACAAAAAAATGCTTGTTACATTATAATACATAAAAAATGTCATTCGTAGCTGTTTAAAAAAATGCTACAAGTATTTAATCATAGTACGGAACTGATTGATTTATTTAAAAAAAAAAAAACACACGTAGGATATTGCTTGCTCTGCAGCTTTAAGGCTTTGCACTCTTGTCAGCTGTTCCTGCACAGGAGTGTAGATCTTGGGGGGGGGGGGGGAGAGGCTCTATTTTCAGGGCTGCAGGCAGGTCCAGGTTGTATTAGCAGGGACTGAGGCTGCATGTGGTACATACAATCTGCTGTGATATGCACTGACATTGAATCATATGGGAATTCTGTAACATTCTGCACTATCACAGGATACTGTATGCTGGGCTTTTTGCGTAAGAACATTATCTTGTGACCTAAGAGCTTGAATTCTGTGAGGCTTCTTTTCCATACTGTATACTTCTTTTTGTGGATTGTCACTTGCATCACCAGATGTCTTCGGATTAAATTACCTGCAGCTACAGTTGGGGTTATTTTTTTCTTTTCAGAGAACATTCAAAACCTTGGTCTGAACATTTTGACCATTTAAGTGTTAATAGTAAATCACAGGATAAAAGCAGTGACCTGGAAAGGAAGGGGAGGGGGGGGGGAGGAGGGGAGAGAAAGAAAATAAATAAAAGAAATGAACTGCAGGTCATGCTTGCTGATCTGAAAGAAAAAAAAAGTCTAAGGCAGCAAACTCATAAAGACAAAAGGGTATACTTAACCAGCAGTTTGTATTGAAAACAAAAACAGAACACTATGTACTCGGCGAAGCCTTCCTTTGTCTTTGCTTTGGTTTATGTTTAGCCTAGGGTTTCACATTAATTTTTCAGTGTACTTTCTTAGTTTGGCAAAATTCTGCCCTACAGTACAGTACGTCTTTAGTTATATTCTGAAAGCCAGGGTCATATGTAGATGATTTAGCCCAGATAGTGTCAACTCGGCCCTCTTTTCCAAGCACAACAAGTCTGTTTCTTTTCTTTACTTTATTTGTGAAAAGCAGGTAAAAAAACAGGTACTGTGTAGAGATGTAGATGTTGGGATAATGTTTCTCTGTGTGTGCTTGGTAGTTAAAGGCAGGTGAAAAAGATAATCCTACCAGTACAGGAGTTTACAGCAAGGTGCTCACTCATCCAGAGGTTATGGTGGAAAGGAAGTGAGGGGCAAGGGTCACACTAAAGGTTGGGTGAGACTGCACTAACTGTCAGCAAAAGACAGGGGAGAAAATGGGAAAGTCCATTAACTGGAGGACTGGAGATGTTGCCAGGGCAACCAGGGGTGTGACAGACTGGAAGAAAAAGGGCTACATAATGTATCCATTCCATCTGCACTGGGAGTGAACTGCAAGGAAAGTGACGTCCAAGCACAACTAGCAGGCAGAACTGCCAAGGGAAAGGGGGGCTGAACAGAAAAGGCAGACAGGGGTATTTCTGTTCCATGACAAGTTAGTTAATGGTGTGTTCCAGTATCCTGTTTTCTGCTATAGAATTTTTTCAACAGGTGGAATTATTTACCTATTAAAATATGTATTTCCTAGTTCATTTGTAACAGATATTTTATTGACATGGATCATATTGTAGCAACTACAGTATAATGTAAATCCAACCTTAGCAAACTTGATACCCTCTACAATTCAATTTGTCGTTTCGTTCTCCAATGCAACTACAACAAACATCACTGCGAAATGCTCAAAGAACTAGATTGGTCATCACTCGAGTTTAGGCGCAAAGTTCACCTTTCCTGTCTTGCCTTCAAATACTTTCTGGGCAAGCTGCCCATCTATCTGAACAAGCTCCTCACCCGTACCACATGCAGCACTTATCATCTGAGATCAGACTCCAAAAGACTGTTCATGGTCCCAAGGCTCAACAAAGTATCCGGTCGCTCCTCCTTCTCTTACCGTGCACCCCAAAACTGGAACAACCTACCGGAGACTCACATCCACCACCAGTTTAAGTTCTTTCACAACTAAGGCTGTCTCACATTTTAATCTGGTCTGTAACTGTTACATACGCCTATAATATACATCTTCTCTAACTGTGTATGCAATGTATTGTATATAATGTATACCCTGTTCATTTATGTAATTGTAACCATGTATTATTTGTCATATTAACTATGTCCAGGACATACTTGAAAACGAGAGGTAACGCTCAATGTATTACTTCCTGAGAAAACATTTTATAAATAAATAAATAAAGACAAAAATACTCAATGCTACATCCAATGTGAGAAAATACATAGTTAAATACTTCAATGTTAGTATTCTCATGCATACTGTAAGGGTCATTTAGTTAAATCCTTTGGCCAAAGCGTTATAAGCCTGCAGCCACTTCACGAAATGACCAGTTGCAGGTCCTACTGTAGCACTACCTGTGAAAATTCTCATTAACCTCTGCAGTGGAGGGAGAATGGCCACAATGGGTCTGTCCTGCACAGGAACATGGAAAAACCTGCTACTGTACTTAAAATTGGGGAGGGGTGATCTTAAATCCTGGGAGGAGGGACCACACTCAGTAGCACTCCTTTTGACACTAATATTTATATGATGATGTGGTGGTGTCTGAGGTTAGAGATTGCTGGGATTGTATGTGTAATAATTTATATCCAACATTAGAATAAGGCCAGGGACATAGTAGTGTGAGCAAGGCTGAGCCGTGCTGAGCCGTGCTCACACTCGGCACTGAGCCCCTGCAGCCGCAATGAGAGCGGCTTTAGCAGGGGCTCGCGCACGCTTGCGGAAGCGTGTGTCTCACCTAGTTTTCAGATTTGGCACTCGCCGGAGCGCAGGGCCGGTCACATGAGCGGTTCGCCCAATGAGGGCGAATCAGCTCCGTGACATCAGTGGCCCGCCCCCAGACCTGCCCCCGACACGCCCACGGACAGCGTGCTGTAAGGCCAGGGAAAGCACCGCTTTCCCTGAGCCTCAGCGCGCCTCCGCACGGACAAAATGTCTATGTCCCAGGCCTAATGGATCACCGCCATACGTTCTGTTTGAGAATTCAGTCAATTAAGATTATATACCAAGGTTTTCTGAAGACGTACAGACAATGTTGTTAAACTTAATTGACTAAATAGCAAAATTGGGCGCGCTATGGTAATGAAAAGGGGATGGAGTTGGGCAGCTACTTCCCATTTAAACTAGCTGTAAAGTAATAAAGTGTTTTCCAACTAATTTAGTCCCTTTTTAAACTTGGAATATGCTTTTGTATTGTTTATCCAATGTGTAGTTATACTACATTTTCTATTAGTATCTTTAAAGGGACATTTTTGAGTGCCGGAACGTCACAGAACATGTGAACCTTCCCAGACTGAGAATGGGCAGCTATTTTTATTGCCTATGCTTATCTAACATGGCCTAATACAGAGATGATCAAGATCTGGCAGAAAATCGCTGTAGTTGCTCAATAATAATCATTCGTTCGAATGAAGTTAACTAGGGGTAATAGCTATAGTACTTTAGTGTATATAGCTTTAACTTTTAGGTCCATTGGACAAAAAAAGGAATTTGTTTAGTTATTGATAGTTTAATGATACTAACTACATATTAGTGAGACTTGACAGAATTGCATGTAAGACACTGGCTGGGCATCAGCAAAGCGTGATCTACACTATCGAGCCCAAATGGCGATACCTGTCATTGACTTTATTTGAACAAATAGCAGGTTATCCAAGGGGAGGGAATAGACTAAAAAAAGACTCCTAGAAAGGGAAGCATATTCGATTCATAATCTATGTAGTATTTCACCTAGAGATAGGAATGTACATCATTTGTCATGCTTCTTGTCATTGTAATTCATTGTAATGTTCCTTGTAATCCTTCCCTCTGATTTTCTGATTGCTTTAAAAGTTTGAGTAAAAAAGTCTAGTGACTCCTAATAAGAAAAGGAAGTTATTGAAAAGTTGTTGCTTATTATGTAATTGTTGTTATCTACTTTCGGGATAAAAGTTAATATAGCGATGTGCCTGATTGTTTATGTGTGCTGTTAATGTGTGAATACTGTCCCGGCCAGCTTTATTCTAAAGCTTGCCGGGATAAAAGCGGGGCTTTTTCTCCGATTTAAACGGAGTTTCCCCGCAGTTTCCCGCGCGGCGGCCGCTTCAAAAGATAAGCGCTAATGGCGCTTATTATTGAAAGCGCTAATGGCGCTTATCATTGAAAGCGCCCGAGGCGCGGGAAACCGGCCGAAAACGGCCAAAAAGAGCCGTCCGCGGGTTTAAAAATTCCTGCGGTGGCACCCGGCTTAGAATGAAGCTGGCCGCCACTGTATGTGAATATTGTGTTACAATAGTGTATCTCTACATCGAACAGATGAGCATAATGTTGCAGGAAGTGAGTATTCTGATGAATAGGATGAGCCTACTGTATTGAACATAATTGAAGTCTATAACAAATTAATGATGTATTCATTTTATGCAATAAGGATTATCTCTAAAGCTGTTTGGGTAATGTTATGTTAGTTTTGGTATATGTTAAAATGTTTTGTTATATTTAACCCATACTCATTATATACTCTTGGATACATTATTGTGAGAACACTTGTTTTTAGATTTTTCTAATGGACTATGTATGTGTAGCCATGCATCCGATTGGCTACTAATCTGCCCTGCCTAACACAAGCCCTGGTACCAATGCAGGCAGTGTTAGGGTTAATCTGGGTTTTCCCCTGCAGTAAGCAGGTGCCTTGCGTGACAGGGGGCGGGCTTGGTGTCTGTGTGCTGCCCTATCAGGGGCTCAAACCTATGACCTTCCCCCAGGGTATAAAAGGGGCTGCAGATCTAAATTGTAGTTCAGTTCAGTAGGAGTTCTGGTTCTATAGTTCAAAGTGTTGGAGAGACCCTCTCCTTTATCGAGTGGGGCAACTATCCCCTATTCTACCAGGGAATAGGGGAGCAGGGGATAGAGGATAGAGTGTACCTGTTGTATGCTGATCAGTTTGAAGAATAAAGACTGTTCCTGTTTTATATACTCCGGCCTGAAAGTGCAGTTAATCAGGGTGGAGTACCAGAGAGCTTTCCTGCAGGGACTGCACCCAGCTCTGTTGGGGTCTGTGGGGAGTGCAGGCAGAGAAACTGTGTGCCTAACATAATGACGGCATTTAAATGTTCTGCATTATGCGGGCCAACAGGAAGCTGTAACGTCATCCGGTGCGGCTTCCTATTGGCCAGCGTGACTGGGACATTTAAATTTGAGAGAGATACCGGCACCACCTACGAATGTTAGTTGGTGGTTTCCTGTTGACCGTAAGTGACAAGGGAGATTAAAACCTTTCTGGAGAACTAGTGAAGGGGGACCTTGGAGATAAAATTAATGTGGTTCAGCTCTGGAAATGCTCAGCTTCCCATACGCACAAAAAAGGGGAACCAGATCAAAGCTGCTCCTTTAATACAAATGTATAATCTGTAGTCACAGTTCCACAATCACATGCATAGTAAGTATAAATATTAATAATAATAATTTTATTTCATATAGCGCTTTTCACCCCAAGGGACCAAAGCGCTTCAGAATTACAGTATAGAGCACGGTAAGCAACACATTGACATTTTACCGACACAATCCCTGCCCAGATGAGCTTACAATCTGTTTTTGGTGCTTGAGGCACAGGGAGATAAAGTGACTTACCAAAGGTCACAAGGAGCTGGCAGTATTGATGTAGGATATACTGTGAAGTCTACTGTAGTGATTCAAGTGTAACACATGTTCCCCCACCCTAAGGGAGATTCCCTGCTGTTACCTGGTGTTGGTGCTACCTGTTAGTCTCGCAGAAGGTCCTGAGCAGCCGCTGGTGGTAGTGGGGATAGACAGGGCAGGCTTTTGGTTCTGGGTTAGCTCGTCTCTCAGTGGTATTGTGCCTCCATACCTCACCTATCTATCATACATAGTTGCAGTCCCCTGTGGAAAACACTCTCACCCTCTCCCTGAAGAATTACAGCCTCAGGCAGGAGTATAAAACAGTAACTTGTCTTTATTCTTAGGTACAGCAACAGCATACCAACATATACAGCATACATCCATACACTTTCCTTTCTGCAGAAAGAGAGATTATCCTCCACTGGACCCTACATAACCAGCAGAAGATCACCTCACAGCTTGCTGTTAATTTGGTCCCTGGACGCAAAGGTCTATCCCTGGCTCCCCTGGTGGAATGTGGGGTAGCTGTTTCCACTTCCCTGAGGGAGGGGAAGGAAGGTGAACCAGAGTCCTGGCTCCACACTGCCACAACACACAGAACAGACTACATTTAGGCTGCAGACTCTTTTTGTGCCCAGGGGAGGGTCCCAGGTTGCTGCCCCTATTATGGGCAGTACCTCGGCCTTGGATTACCCCCGTCACTTCTAAGGAGTTGTCCTGCACATGACCAAGATTAACACTAACACTGCCTGCGCTGGTACAAGGGCTTATGTGTTAGGCAGGGCAGATTAGTAGCCCAGGGCGTATCTCAAGCGGTACCTTAAAGCAGGTGGCCTTTCAGGTCAGTGGTGTCCGGGTGTCTTCATCTCAGCACAACCGTTGTGCTCAAGACAGTATCTCCTCTGTCAGCCCAGTATGTCTATGCTAAGGAAAATCATCTCCTTCTCTGTTTCTCACATGAGGCTTTTTCTCAAAGCTAATTGAGTGGCTCCAATTAACCAGCTCCCTGCTGGATCCAGAGCTCTGGGGCAGCTTTCTTCAAACAGAGATAAGTCCCTGTTACTTGGACATAGTATATGGCACAGAACCCCAAACTTACCTTAGCAAACTAGACACCCTCTACAATTCAATATGCTGCTTTGTCCTCCAATGTAACTACAACACACATCACTGCGAAATGCTCAAAGAACTAGATTGGCCATCACTTGAGACTAGGCGCAAAGTTAATCTCTCCTGTCTTGCCTTCAAATACTTCTTGGGCAAGCTACCCCCGTATATGAACAAGCGCCTTACCCCTACCACACGCAGCACTTATCGTCTGAGATCTGACCCCAAGGGACATTTCATGGTCCCAAGGTTCAACAAAGTATCCAGCCCCTCCTCCTTCTCTTACCGTGCACCCTCCCACAACTGGAACAACCTACCTGAGACTCTCAAAACCGCCACTAGTCTAAGTTCTTTAAAAAATAAAGTTGTCTCTCATTTTACTATGGTCTGTAACTGTTACATATGCCTATAACTTATATTATCGTTAATTGGTCATGCAATGTCTTGTATATAATGTATAACCCTGTTCACGTAATGTAATGCAATGTGTGTGTGTGTGTGTATGTATATATATATATATATATTTGTAACGGATTTTCTGGCTAAGGCTGACCCACCCAATCTCATATTGGCCCCTGTGGTCTAACCAGACCCCATTACATGGTAGTGTCTGGTGGTGCACCTGTTGGCAACAGGACTCCTGAGTCTCCCGCATGATGTTGTGTGGGGATGTCAACCCAGACAGGCAGCTGAGGTAGCGTGTATGAGTCCTACCTACATACAGTGCAGCGCCTCCACCTCATCAGGATCTCTGCATCCGCAGGGAGATGGTTCTGATGAGGAACTCCTTCTCGGTGGTGCCTTCCGCTGGAGAGTAACTTCAGTCTCACACAGTGGAGTTGATTTAGAACTGGACATCTTTATTGATTGGTGGTATGGGCCAGCTGCCCTTCACAGCCAGCAACTCAGCCTCTCATCTTGGCTGTTACTTCCCTTTGAAAGGTATGCTCTGTTAATGAAGTGGAATCGCCTTCTGTGCCAGATCCCTGGACACAGTGTAGGCCCAGCCAGCCGGGCTGCTGCTGGGCCCTCAATTAGAGCAGTGTCACTAGTTGCTTCACTAGTACACTCTGGCCTTCTGCTCTGCTCAACCTTGTAGAACCCCTAACTTTGGACAGTGCTATGCCTTATATACCTCAGAAACCTGGCACATCTCTGATGTCACTAACGGTGGACTCAGAGCATGTTACCACTCCCCTTGGATACATATGACACCTCACCACGGTGTGAGGGCAAACCTCCATGATTGATGCTAGCAACCCTGTAACTTACCAGGCTTACTGCCAGCATGAGAGAAAACTGTAGGCCATTTTACAGCATGGCTACATAGTTATACGTTACCGTTCCGAGGACTGGTAAACAAGAGACAGCACTCAATGTTGAAAATCAAAGTGTATTAGTGATAGCAAAAATACATCCAGAAACCCTTGTTTACCAGTCCTCGGAACGGTAACGTATAACTATATTCTCTATATGGAACGTGCACCTGTGGCTTACCAGCACCTATTGGAGTGCCAACTGCCTTTCCTGACATATACATATACACATATATATATATGTATCATATACATTTGAAGTTATGGTGGGTGAAAAAGGCGACAGAAAACCTCCACCGTTAGCATATAGCCAATAAAGAATATCACTTGTGAGCACATTCACATGTCTTAGACAGGTCTGCACCCCTGCCTTTCAACCATTATCACCTAGGATACAGTGTTCCCACTGCATATATATATATATATATATGAACAACAAGAAAAGAAAGCGCCCGATCCTAGTGCAGCATGAAAAAATACAATTTAATAAAAATGAATATGAATAAAACCAACAAATGCGAACTCACAAACACAGGATAAATAAATGCATATAATGAGTATACTCATTCGCCAACCGCCCACGTTGTGCCTTGGATGGCGCGCCCTCTCTCTGTCTGGGTTTTCTCAGCTCTGCTGAACCGACATCCAGCAGGGGATACAGGAAAAAGCTCACCACAATGTGACCCGGAAGTCCTCTACAATGTTAGTGTATCCGGATATGAGGTCTGTAGTCCGTGACCCCGCGATGCAGGGGCTGATCAGAGAAGTCTCTCTGCACTCCCAAAGGCAGTCCGTAATGAGGTGGGCAGTGAGGATAGAGTCAAAATATATATCACAGTGTGACAGCAGCTAAAAAACGCTCTTCTCTACGCGTTTCTTCACATTTTTTCTTCACGTTTTTTAGCTGCTGTCACACTGTGATATATATTTTGACTCTATCCTCACTGCCCACCTCATTACGGACTGCCTTTGGGAGTGCAGAGAGACTTCTCTGATCAGCCCCTGCATCGCGGGGTCACGGACTACAGACCTCATATCCGGATACACTAACATTGTAGAGGACTTCCGGGTCACATTGTGGTGAGCTTTTTCCTGTATCCCCTGCTGGATGTCGGTTCAGCAGAGCTGAGAAAACCCAGACAGAGAGAGGGCGCGCCATCCAAGGCACAACGTGGGCGGTTGGCGAATGAGTATACTCATTATATGCATTTATTTATCCTGTGTTTGTGAGTTCGCATTTGTTGGTTTTATTCATATTCATTTTTATTAAATTGTATTTTTTCATGCTGCACTAGGATCGGGCGCTTTCTTTTCTTGTTGTTCACAGATTTCTGGGAGTTCGTTGGTCCTTGATGAGAGCAGCCAGATCCTAGCATGGACCCTTGGTTTGGTTGATATATTTTTACATTTTTCACATTTTTTATTTTTATTTTTATTTTTATCTTTGACACACTTAGTGTCATTTTTTCTGTATTTTTCCATTCATCATTCATTTAGTATCATTCAGGAGGGATTCATTAGTGCAGTAGTCATAACTACCAACACATGCCATTTTATTATATTTGTATTGTTCACTGGCATATATTTGTGTTTACAGCAGCTTTTTAAACATTGGCACTCAGCATTTTATTATAACATATTGCATGTATTTTTATTAGTGTGAGTCAATCATCCATAATACTGTTGCATTCACTTTTGCCATTCACCTTTGCTATATCCATTTAATACAATCATTTGGTAATTAGTCTGATTTTACACCTGAGGAGCGCAGTCTATTCTTTGTTTGATATATATATATATATATATATATATATATATATATATATATATATATATATATATATATATATATATATATAAATGTATAACCCTGTTCTCCTAATGTAACCATGTATTTGTAACCATGTATCTGTCATCATAACTCTGTGCCCAGGACATACTTGAAAACGAGAGGTAGCTCTCAATGTATTACTTATAAATAAAAATAAATATTATGTAGCTTGAAAGTTATCCCAGTAAATTAAGGATTTAAATTGCAGAAAGTTTGCACTCAATGAACTTGAGGACCTTCAATTACTTTAAAACAGTCACTGCTTTATCTATAGTACATAAAACATGGAAACATTTCATATTTACTCACATAAAAGAAAACAAAAGGAACTGTTATTTGAAACGAAATATGCTTAAAATACATTATTTCTCCTGTTGGAAACTGTTTAAACCAATTGGGTCAACAATGAATATAATAACCTATAGTATATGGAATATGTCATCATTTGGCAGGAGTCACACTGTGGGGAGAATTGAACCAGTGAACAAGAATTAATCAAGGACTGTGCCTATTGGCATTCATATACAGAAAGATTCAACGTTCAGTCCCACTTAGAACCCTTGGGAATAAATGGCAGTAATACTGTAACCTTAGTGGGTTAATTCTCAATGATGACGTAGTCAGACAAGTAGAAACATTTTTTTACAAAAATTCTACCACTTACATATGCAGACACCAGTATTAGATCACTTGCCTTGGAAAATTTGGGGCAATCTCACTGTAAATGCTTCAACATTTCTGTGAGATTCCTAATGGCCCATCAGTTTAACACAGCGAGGGGTCCCTGCAGTCCCCTTCAAACTGAATGGGACTGCAGGGACCCCCGCTATGTTAATCCGATGCGCCATTAGGAATCTCACAGAAATGTTGAGGCATGTTGAGGCATTTACGGTGAGATGCCTTCGTTTTTACGCAGGCAAGAGATCGGATACTGGCAATGTTTTGAATTTATATACAGCAGATGGAGATTTGGGATTTGTTTTTGTTTTTCTCTTATCTGCTGCATTTCGTTCTCCTGTTTCATGATTGGACTTTTGATAGGGGAGAGGGAGAGCATGAGTATATCGCATTACATTCGTGTAAAGGAAACTGTGGACAAAGACACAATGAGCAAACCCTCTTTTCTCAAACTCCATTCTAGATATGAAAAAAATTCACCTTTTCAAAAACACTAGACATATGCTTGAAGATAACCCCCCCCCCAGACATTTTAACCCACAGTATTAAAATAATTGTCATTGCAGTAATTCACTATGGTGCTTAGTGAGAATGTACCTTTAAATACATTACAACACTGTTCAGGCATTTGTTTTTATAACACAGAACTAGTTGGGTGACTTCTAATCTCTAATTGCTTGTGAGGGGGAAAAAACAGCCACATACACTGGCAATACTCCTTTGTTAGGCTTCGTCCCCGGTATCGGCGCTGCATGCGTGCCTGCCAGGCTGGCGGCACGTGCAGCTCTATTCCCCGGTCTGCGTAGAGCTGCAGGGAGAAAGACGGGGGGGCGGGGGGAGCGTAGTGGGGGGTGCGGCCATGATGTCACCCGGCACCCTCATTGGCTGAACCGCCGGGGGGCGTGGCCAGCGCTTCATCACCAGATCTGAACACAGTTTTTCTGTCTTCAGAAAAATCTGGCAGGGCAACACGGCGGCCAATCCTGGTAGTGGGCCCGGCCCCATTGAGGGGCGGCACTTGTCCCTGCAGCGCACACCATAGCGGGCGCTGCAGCAGGCAGCAGGGACCTAGCCTTATGCTTAATACCTGAGAAGGATCTCATTAAAACCTGATGATTTTGGTTTTGGATGTTGGTGAAATATGTGAATTTCATAGGTTTTTAAAGAAAAAGATATACCGTATGTATATGAAATAAAGTGGAATTTGCTAGAATTATTATTGTGATCATTTATTTATAATGTGCCAACATATTCCAAAGCTCAGTACAATAAGGTTGGAGGACGACAAAAATAAAATATCAATCATTAACATTCATTGTTACAGTAGGTAAGGAGGGCCCTTCCCAAGGGGCTTGCAACCTATAAGGATTGTCCCCCTATGGACTACTAGATCAGTTAAATGCTTAACAAAAGACTGTTCATGGTCCCAAGGCTCAACAAAGTATCCAGCCGTTCCTCCTTCTCTTACCGTGCACCCCAAAACTGGAACAACCTACCAGAGACTCACATCCACCACCAGCTTAATTTCTTTTAAATCTAAGGGTAAGGCTGTCTCACATTTTAATCTGGTCTGTAACTGTTGCATACGCCCATAATATATATTTTCTTTAACTGTGCATGCAATGTCTTGTATATAATGTATAACCTGTTAATTTATGCAACTGTATTTGTAACAATGTATTTGTCTTAACTCTGTGCCCAGGACATACTGTACTTGAAAACGAGAGGTAACTCTCAATGTATTACTTCCTGGTAAAATATTTTATAAATAAATAAATAAATGAACGGCCTTAAATGGTTAACTGTGTGGGCTGATGCTGGGTAACGCCTCTCTCCCATCACTTGGTGTAGACAGAGTGACATGGCAGGAAAGAAGCCACTCCCCCTTTATGCATGGTTACCAGTGACGTCACTATCAGACTATAAATAGCCTCATAGTAGGTTCAGGAGGTACGATTCCTCGGAGTGGCAGTTGGAGGGCCTCAAAGTGAAGTCGTGTAAATAGGTTTCAGTGTATAGATAAGTATATTAATATTGCCCTGTCTCTGTTAGTTGTTTGGCAGCAAGGGAAAGTGCCCTATCCAGTTAGCGTCCGTAGTAATGTATTTAGATATCTCTCTAGATTCACCAAGAAGCATACAGTATGTCCCTATGGGGTTTTCCATATAGTAGCTCTGTGGCATAATCGGATCGACCAAACTGGGAGGTCCGCAGCTAACTCAGACCTAGTGTGCCTAGAAAAGGTACACAATATGCAGCACCGGGATACAGATCCCAATGAGACAGAGAGCAGTGCTGAACCCAGAAGGGCCCCAGTTGAAATGGATTATAATGGACGCTATACAGGAGATGGACAATATAGTTAACATGAGAAGGAACAAGCCTAAGCACAGTACCTCCCTAGAGTTATCTAGGAGAGAAGTATTCATGTACAAACCCAGTAATGTTACCAGTTTGTGTGCAATGGAAAAAATGTTTTATGTGAAGAGCATTATCAATGGCTGTCAATAAAGCTGGTATTTGTACTATAAAATTTACTGGCGCCCATTAATGTTCCTTCTACATATCTACTGTATGCCAAGCCTGCATTGACCCAGCACCCTGACAATGTGACAGAGACTGAGCACAGCCATGTATGTAGTCAACACCAATGTATGCTCCTTTAGGGCTGTGCAAGGAGGGTTACATAAGAAAAGGTAAGTGGAAACATAAGGTACAGGGAGATGTATCTATGTCTGTATTTATATAGCGCCATTAATGTACATAGCAATGAAAACAAATACAGACCGGCGCCTTGCAAGATATAGTCCAGTGAATGTCCAGATGTACTGGTAGGGGTTAAACTCCTTAAGGTGGTCTAGTCCCATTCATCTGGATCGACTTGGTGGCTCTGCAGATAACGCCCGTGATATGTGGGGTTAAACACAAAGAGATATCATAGTGTATACTGTTGAAATATACAATCAAAATATACAAACAGACATATAAACTCAAACTAACATCACTACCTGACAAACAAATAACTTTAACAACACATAACATTTAACACAAACAAACAAGGCTGAAAAAACAATTAAACTAATTTATTAAAACATGAAATGGACACTCAGTTCCATAAAAAGTAGAAGTTGACCTGTTGTATTGTATTGTATTGTATGTCTTTATTTATATAGCGCCATTAATATACATAGCGCTTCACAGTAGTAATACATGTGGTAATCGAATAAATAACAGATAATATAAATAACAGATCATGGGAATAAGTGCTTTAGACAAACATAACATTAAGGAAGAGGAGTCCCTGCCCCGAGGAGCTTACAATCTAATTGGTAGGTAGGGAGAACATACAGAGACAGGAGGAGGGAGTTCTGGTAAGTGCGTCTGCAGGGGGCCAAGCTTTATGTATCATGTGTTCAGAATGTTCACAGTGCTATTCGTATGCTTCTTTAAGCAAGTGTGTCTTAAGGTGGGTCTTAAAGGTGGATAGAGAGGGTGCTAGTCGGGTACTGAGGGGAAGGGCATTCCAGAGGTGTGGGGCAGTCAGTGAAAAAGGTTTAAGGCGGGAGAGGGCTTTAGATAAAAAGGGGGTAGAAAGAAGACATCCTTGAGCAGAACGCAAGAGTCGGGATGGTGCATAGCGAGAAACTAGGGCTGAGATGTAAGGAGGGGCAGAAGAGTGTAAAGCTTTAAAAGTCAGGAGAAGAATGGAGTGTGAGATGCGGGATTTGATTGGAAGCCAGGAGAGGGATTTCAGGAGGGGAGATGCTGAGACAGATCTAGGAAAGAGTAGAGTGATTCTGGCAGCAGCATTTAGGATAGATTGTAGGGGAAACAGGTGAGAGGCAGGAAGGCCAGACAGCAGGAGGTTACAGTAATCAAGACGGGAGAGAATGAGGGCCTGAGTCAGAGTTTTAGCAGTCGAGCAACAGAGGAAAGGGCGTATCTTTGTTATATTGCGGAGGAAAAAGCGACAAGTTTTAGAAATGTTTTGAATGTGAGGGGCGAATGTGAGAGAGGAGTCGACTGTGACCCCTAGGCAGCGTGCTTGGGCTACTGGGTGGATGATCGTAGTTCCAACAGTAATGTGGAAGGAGGTAGTAGGGCCAGGTTTAGGAGGTAGTATGAGGAGCTCTGTTTTAGCCATGTTGAGTTTAAGGCGACGGAGGGCCATCCGGGATGATATAACAGAGAGAACATTCAGAAACTTTGGTCTGTATAGCAGGTGTAAGGTCAGGTGTTGAAAAGTATATTTGTGTGTCGTCAGCATAGAGGTGATATTTAAACCCAAAAGATGTTATTAGGTCACCTAGAGAGAGTGTGTACAGAGAAAAGAGAAGAGGTCCCAGGACAGAGCCCTTGGGTACCCCCACAGAGAGATCAATAGAGGAGGTGTTAGCAGAAGAGACACTGAAAGTACGATGGGAGAGGTAGGATGAGATCCAGGATAGAGCTTTGTTCCGAATACCAAGATTATGGAGAATGTGAAGGAGAAAAGGGTGGTCCACGGTGTCAAATGCTGCAGAGAGGTCGAGTAATATGAGCAGAGTGTAATGACCTCTGTCTTTGGCAGCATGGAGGTCGTCACTTATTTTAGTGAGGGCTGTTTCCGTGGAGTGAGCAGTGCGGAAGCCAGATTGTAGAGGGTCTAGGAGAGAATAGGTGTTGAGAAAATGGAGCAAGCGAGAGAATACAAGACGTTCAAGGAGTTTAGAGGCAAAAGGCAGGAGGGAGACAGGTCGATAGTTAGAAAGACAGGTAGGGTCAAGCTTGCTGTTTTTGAGTAATGGTATGACTGTTGCATGTTTGAAGGAGGATGGAAAGGTTCCAGAGCAGAGGGAGGAGTTAAAAATGTGTGTGAGCGTAGGGATTATAGTAGGAGCTGTTGAAGATGAAGGGTCAGAGGTCACGGCTACCACGGAGGAAGTGCACAAGCAGCCATTCAAGCGTTTGTATTGATCCAACCACGAGGAGCGGACCCTTCTCCCAGCATGTGGCTGTGTAGTGTGAGAGTAGTCACGGAGCACACAGTCAGCACTGCTGCAGTCTACAGACGTCAGCACGCTGAGGGAGGATAACAGGAGAGACTCTATCCAAATGGGACATACATGCTTGTATTCATCTGCACTGTTGTAAGTCGTATTCTGGTTTTAACCACCAGGTCATCTTCCTGAGGAAGTCACGCAACGTGACTAAACGTGTAGAGACGTGGTGACGTCAGCTTAGACAGACGTGTGGGAGGAGGTCCTGAGTTCCCTGATACTCTATTCATCTGATCCACCTTCACTTCCAACAGTGAACTACACACGGAAGTGATTTGAGCACTTGGAGACGCTGAAACGCTGCAGTACTCGTGGCAGGAGCTGCATACAGCTACATCAGGTGCACAGTATCATTGTCGGATCCCCCCCCCCCCCCCCGCTCCTATAGATGATGCCCCTTACCGATTCTCTCCAATGTTTGTGTTATTTTAGCATCCGGTAAGTCTATCTCCTAGGGACACTTTCCTTGAAATAAATTTACCCATTTTGTAAACAGTTACGCGCTATGGAGTTTGCGCTTCTTTGTGTTTTGTTATATATTATATATATATATATATATATATATATACAGTGGTTGACAAATCACCAAAAAATCTACTCGCCGAACAAAAAAAATCTACTCGTCACCTAGTAACACACATGTGCTGCTTGGGCCAATAGGAGCTCGCCACGATGTTAAATCCACTCGCCCGGGGCGTGCAAATGTATAGGTTTGTCGAACACTGTATATATATATTTAATATATATCTATATATATATATTTAATATATATCTATATATATATAATCCACAGAAGCATCCGGCACTCCACTTGCAAGTAGAAAAAAATTGGGTGCTTGTCCCATAAAGCAATAATAAACCATACGATACCGTTTGAAGCACGAGATCAGGAGACAGCACTCTGGTAAGTTTGATCACAAGTTTTTGTATTGAAAAAGACACATAAACCGACGTTTCGGTCCCCCAGTGGGACCTTTCTCAAGGTGGTGCAATGAATACAGTGCAGAGTACATATATATATAGCCCAAAACCCCAGTGCTGCTGAAAAACACCAATCACAGAAAATTAGCATCACCTGCCTTTGTGCCCTACAAGCAACCTATCACTGGGAGAATGGTGGCCATCTTGAATATATTAAACTGGTAAGTAGTACTAATGTATTAATGAGCATGCGCATAGTCAATGACCCATGTGAATTAACTGTTCGCGCGAACAGGCTGATGGGCAGAATGGCTGGCAGGGAAGCAATTACCGTGGAACACCTAATGTGCTCACCAAAATAGTGCAGAGAATCGTGTAGGGATAAAAAATATATATACAAGGATGACGAGGCTGTATGGAATTACTGTGCGCTGAATCCATCAAGTATTGGGCATGCAATAGCTAACAGTGTGTAAAACAAATTGCAATATGTATTAGTAAAGCCCACAAACACAGCTCCAAGTCTTAATTGGGGATAGTGCACACCATATAAATAATGGCACAATTTGAGAGGGGATTAATGAGTTAAACAACGGCCACTGTTCTCCATAAAATTGTCTCAGTGGATATACATTAATCATAGGGAAAATAACGCAGTTAATAATTTTCCTTAACAGTATATTATGAACCCCTAATTAACAAAGCTCCATGGATCTGAGCCCCTGTTTGCTGTTCTCCTGCCATGTCTCTCCACACTAGTTTCTTCTTTCTTGAGTAAAAGAAGCAACATAATAACAAAGATCATTAGGAAATGAAGACTGGATGCACATAGAGAGAGAGCCATAGAGAGGGGAAAGCTGTAAGGAAAGGACTGAAATATTATGTTTCACTCACAGTAATTAGCCGTATATAATCTTATTTAACTGAGCTGGCCAGTCTAATGGAAAATGTAATGACACAACAGGGAGAATTGAAGTAGACTAGCTGATTAAGAATCAGCTAAGAGTAAATGTGCATTAATTAGAATCACAGATGTCCCCCTCCTATTTTAGAATACAGATCAAACATAGGTCTTCGGCTGAGCCGCTGATTGAGCCACCTGTGCTGAAGCAGGGATAGCCTGAAAAATCTTACCTGTTGGGGGTTCTTGAGGGCTGGAGTTGAGCACCCCTGACTGAATGGGTTTTCTCTAACAACTTTGATCAGGCATGAGAAATACAAAGGCAGTTGTTTCTCTATAAATCCTATAGATGTACTGTAATCCTATTCTCAATATTTGCACTGCATATACAGTACAGTGCTGATGTAGCACTATGGTCAGTCGCTTGGCCGGCGAGAATGGGCTGATTAGCCATGTGCAATGCCTAGCAGTCGGTAATGGCCTATCAGGATTAACACTGCGTCTCAATGGGATTCGCGTTGTGTGAATCATACCTACCTAGAGTGACTGATTCAGTCTCACTCTTAGGAGCCTATTCACTAAACTTCGATAAAATCAGTGCATTGCCGATTGACTTTGCATTGTTTAATCACGCTGTAAATCCTAACGATCGGCAACTGATTGAAACTGCAGCCTGGAAGACCTGCGATCATACAGTTGTATTATTCATTTTAAAATTGGTGTGCGGGAGCAGGGGGTCTCCTGAGCTGAACTGCAATGTTAAAATCCTCTGCGTCACTTGACCGGGGGATTGAAATCCTGCAGGGGGATACCGGGCCTGTATCTTGGGAAGTAGGGGTTCTCTGTGGCTGAAATCAATGCGGTTCAGCTCAGAAGGCTCCCTGTGGTATCCGCTATGATAATGAAGGGGTTAACCCCCTCGCCTCCCACAACCTACCCAGTAGGCCTAACCACCCACACTGGGCCAAGTACCCCCCTTCACCCAATCCCTCAACCCCCAATAACATTAACATACCTACTACTTAACGATACACAACCCACCCCATGCACCCCCAACTACCCCTCCACCCCCCCTAACACATACAGTACAGGAATGGGCAAAATTACTATTATCCAGATATGGATAATAGTGCATTTGCCCATTTAAAATAAAACCAGCCGGCATAAAATAAATAAAACTTGCACTTACCCCAGCCAGGAAGAAGGCCGTCATCATCTGCCTCCCCGTCCTTGTCTTCTGTGGGCAGCAACAGTACAATAAAAAATACAAACTAATGGCCCCTAACATCTTAATCACCTTAGTAGTTAGTAACCACTGTAGAAATTAACCCACCTCCCCCACTACCCACCCGGGTGGCCTAACCACCCTCCCTGGACAACTACCCCCACCCTCCACCCCCGCTACCCATTGATTGCCACTGTGTTAAAGCATGCCCATATAATATGGGCATGCTTTAAAACTGTAGCAATAAATGGGCAAGCTAAAAAAAAAAACGCAATACAGAAAAACAGGGAAAGGCACACCAAATATAAGAAAGGGACTAGTGATGTGCATCATTTTGCAGCTAATGTTATTATGAGACGTTGTTTTTGTGACGCAATGCACTCTTTCAATTCTTCTTTTTTTTTTTATATATATATATATTCTTAATATTGTACATAATATTGTACATAACTCTCTGTCCAGCGGCAAAAAATCATATTGCTTTCAATTGCTATTCCTTGTCAAGTTTTTAAATCAGGTTTGCCTTAACCCGTGTCAGTGCCCTATGGGCATATAACGCAAGTTATGGAAACCTGGGGGCCTTTATGATGTACGTTGCACGTCCTGCACTCTGAAACGTTAAAAGAGAAATAAAATGCTGGGAAAATGGATATGCCCTGCTTTTTTGCTTATTAATAGTCATGTAGTGCTCCGGCAGAATGCAACTCGCTGAGAGCTGCCACACCCATTCTTTTACTAGTACCTGTGTAATATAGCCTCCGGCCGCTAATACTTCCTGTGGGCCTTAACAGTATAAATCCTGCTAGGGACATGCCTCGAGGGGTTAGATTATCTCATGAAGGCCTAATGTGCTATTGCAGCCCTGTATATATTTACTGTATCCAGGGACGGGCCTAGCAACAGCCTGAGAGTGTCAGCCTGGGGGAGGATACTGGTTGGGTTATATGTAAATGTATGATGCCTCAGTATCAGACCTGCCCGGTTATGGGGCAGGGTTACAAGCCCAACCCCAGGGTATCTATACTGGCACTCTCCCAGAAATCAGTGCATCTCTTTCCTCCCCCTGTGGATTGACAACAACTAACCTGTATTCCACTGGGGATACAGGAGGAGTATCAGAAGGAAGCATATATGGGGCCTCAAGCCTCAAAGTAACCTTCCAGGGAATGTGGACTGCTTTGCATTCTGGAATACGCAATTAACATCCATTGAACCATCCAAGTGTGTGATTCACTGCCTTGGGATAAGAGAAGTGTCAACATGGACCATCCTGCAGATACAGGATCCTCGCTGACTGGAGGCGCTGCCAACTACAAATAAGGTACCCTGAAAGCCTGTCTTGATTCTCCGCACACCATTGTGGAGCATCTCTGAGCCCTCCTTTTGCCTCACAGGTATGCACAGCATTAGGAAACATGCAGGTAGCGACCCAATCTCACAGAGCGTGGGGGTAACGGTGCTACACCTGTATATTCGATTGTTGGTTAATTACTAGTAAAGGCACATATCCCCCAGAAACAGCATGGAAGATCTAACAAGAGTTTTAGTTTTGGAACTCGTTTTAGTTATATTCTTCTTAAGATGTATGTATGTTGTACGGTACAATTCTCATTTTTGGGGGATGGAGATTGTTGCTCTTTTGCATGAAGGGATACTGTCAATAATGCCAGTCATGCAGAAACGTGCTGCACTGGACAAGAGTATTTTGTATTCAATAAATATTAGCACATTCAATGCTCAAATGGCTGGGAAATTGGAATACATTGCAAAGGTAGATAACAATGCTACTTAATTGCAGATAAGATAAGATAGAACATTGCTCAGACTTCCTCAAATAAATATCTAAGAGAACTACAGCCAAATGTCTGAGAAGTCATGATTCTGACATTCACAAAAAAAATACATGTGGTATTTAAAGGGTAAAATTAAATGTTATTAGACGCAGGGGACTACTTACTTTTACTTCAAAGACTTCAAAGAAAGATCTTAACTTCTTTTCTTTTTTTTGATGTTCCCAAAAATGCTTTGCAGAAGCGGAACAGTTTCTGACAAGAATTTATCAAATGTTATATAATGGTTATTTCCTGTTGGTAGCACTAATACCATCTCAACCATTGGAGAGAAAAAGTGCATAAGCAACATTATCCCATCTGGCTAGCAGTTGTAATCTAGTTTGAAAATAATTCTTTCATTTTCAGTTTTGCAGAGAGGATGAGGTTGACATACTGTATTGTGTATATATACAGAGAATAGGGGCAATTTTAGTTTCTGCAATGAAAAATTATTTTCTATTTACTGGTTATAGTTTGTAGGAAAATGTTTACTTGCAAGACATATTAAGAAAATAAGTCAAATAAATGATGACATTCAATAATAGTAAGTGTAGCCCTGGTAAGAAATGGGACTATATGTCTTTCCTCCTTCTGGTATAAGGAGATGGATACGATGTGGCGGTCAGCGCAAGATGTTGATCTCAGAAAATAAAGAGATAGTAAAAACACAGACAATTAGTGCATGAATTAAATGGACACAGTGTGTCCTCTTGTACATGAGTGGAAGGGGAGGGGGAGGTGGGAGGGGAGGAGGGAGGAAGAGATTTTAACTTGATATATGACAATAAAAAAGTAGTGGAACAATAATCATATATCTCTGTGACTCACACGGCCTAATGTGAGACCCTTCCCTCAGAGGCGGATGGTAGAATGGGCAACTGCATATGAATACTCCAGCAGTAGGGGATATAAAAAAATGGAAGAACAACTCACACGGCCTTGTTTTTCCATTTTTTTATATCCCTACTGCTGGAGTATTCAGATGCAGTTGCCCATTCTACCATCCGCCTCTGAGGGAAGGGTCTCACATTAGGCCGTGTGAGTCACAGAGATATATGATTATTGTTCCACTACTTTTTTATTGTCATATATCAAGTTAATATCTCTTCCCCCCTCCTCTCCTCCCACCTCCCTCCCCCCCCCTTCCACTCATGTACAAGAGGACATACTGTGTCCATTTAAAACATGCACTAATTGTCTGTGTTTTTACTATCTCTTTATTTTCTGAGATCAACATCTTGCGCTGACCGCCACATCGTATCCATCGCCGCTATAAGAAGATCCTGGGTTTCATCTTCTTTTTGGTCAAGCTGCAGAACTGCGACAAGGGCTAGTATATGCTTACTTCTTTGGTTTCTACACTAGCCCACAGGTGTTATACTTTTACACGCCACATAAGGTAGGGAGCGCCCCAGCTTTGCTTTTCGTTCCTTCTGGTATAAGCCCTGGCAAGGGCAGGCTGCCAGAAGTTATCATGGGTTTACCCCACTTCAAGCACTGCTCTGAGTGGTGGAGGTAGGTCACCTGACCCAGTGGCTAAGGCAAGAGACACAGGGGAGGGGCCTGCTGAAAGCATAAAGAGCAGGGCACTGCCTATTTAGTCTGTTGTTCAAGTTAGTCTAGAGAGTCTGAAGTTGAGAGTCTGCTGAGCCTGCCACCTGGCTGGCCCAGGGGGACAGAGAGAGCCATATATCAATTGGCAGTTGGAGGAGGAGAGCCATAAGCCTCTGAGTAGAGCTGATGCAACTTTAGTTAGGAAGGTGTACCAATTCCTCTCACCCTGTTTAGGGGGTGAGGGAAGAGCTAGCCCAACCCTGGGTGCCTGTGGCCTGGGGTGGTGGCAGGGACACAGAGACCATCCTGAGGGAAAACAGTTTGGAGGAAGAAAGACACCCTTTACCTGATTGACAGTTGTGTTGCTGTTGTTGCTGCTATTCCTGCTGCTGTGACAATAAAGAGCTGCTGCTGCATTTAAGAGAGACTATGTGAGACTGGAGTCTCTCGTCCCCGAGTGGGGGACTCTCTGGAAGGATTCCACCCCGCGTCCTGGGGCTTACCAGAGATGGAGGCACTGCGCGACTAAATGAGACGAAGGCATTCACCCCAGAAACCTGATCCTGTCATCCCCCATACCATCGCGGGAGACTCAGGCCCTCCTGTTGCCAGCAGGTATGCACCACACTCAGACATGTAGCCAGGCCCTAGTACACCTTAGGGGGTCCGATCTGCGACCGGGTGGGGGTCTATGGGCTACATATTTATAGTAATAATAACTGTTCTGTTGTTATTATTATAATTATCATTGTCATGATTACTATTGTTTATTACATTCTACAGAGTAGCACTCTTGTCCATAACATCTGTTTGGTGGGATTTCTATACACATCTTTTTCATTTACGGGATAGATTCCAAGAGGGAATCCATAATGACTGGAGTTAATAAAATATGGCCAAGACGGCAGCAGTTAGATCGGATTTTGCCTTGCTGATAATACATTATTTTTCTGTTTCTTTCTGTCACTGCTCTGTTTGCCAAACTCGTGTCCCACAATACTCTGCATAGTGTTTTTCAAAGCATTGTAGGACACAACTTTGGAGAGCTGAGTCGTGACTGACAGCTCTGCCACCAATGGGGGTGGGCACGAGCGAGTGCGGTAGTAGCTTTATTCAATGCAGAACTGTCAATTACTGATTCTTCTTTCTGAAGTCAAACCCCACTATACTTTGCAAACCGATATACGCAGCATTGTATGGCGCGACTTTGGAAAGCAGGGGGATGATCACCAGCTCAGCCTCCAAAGTTATTCTTTCCCGACCTGAACCCTTTTGTGTCTGAGGCAGATTTGGCATTATAATGCTACACTTCCCTGGAAAGGAAAATACCCTTTTTACAGGAGAATATTTACTCCATAGAAAAGATCTACTGCAACCTCTGATCCAACATTATATTGGTCAGAAACAAACAATCTTTCATATGAACAGTGGCGGCCGATCTGAGTCTAAGACGGCTAGATCCGCGGCTCTCAGATTATCCCGGTTAGGTGCGTTTTTTTGTCATTTTCGCCCGGAGTGAACTGCGTTATTTTCGTGCTCGTGATATTAGCATTTTATTCTCGCTGTCTGCAATACTGCAATGCCGTGTAAAAACTCAGGGGGGCGTTTGCGAGCTGTTGTCTTGGAAGTCTAATACCTTCGCGGTTCAACCTACGTCAGTACACAGTCTGTGTGCGCGCGCAGTAATTGTAAATTTGCATATTTAAAGTATACATGCATTTAAGTGCTGTGCTGCTGTACGGTATGTCACATTTGAAAATTGTTGAAACGCATAGGCGTGTACAGTACTGTAACAGTGTCACATTTCGGCATATACAGCGCTCTCCCCTCACTCAGGATAATTATCTGCACTGCAGGGTATTTCAACTTCTTAGCTTCTGTGCAATGCAGTACAGTACATCTCTCCCACAAAATTCCTTTGAACGTGTGTCTGGTTTCAATCACATTCCTGCTTGACAGCAGGAATTTACTGCGCATGCGCCTGTAACTTCTCCCACCACTGCTTGCTTGCCTGAGTGAGTGACCAAAAAAAAATTAAAAATTAAAAAAAAAAATTATTGTAATATTTTTTTCCACAAGCCTGCAAAACCCATCTTACTGTATTACGATATTCAATCTGTGCTGTAGCTTTTGACTGCGACCCTGTGCGTTTGACTGCACATGGTTGATTTGTGTGCTTTTTACGTACTGTATTTGGGGGTGTATTATTATGATGAACTGCCTTTTGAAATCAAAGTATGTCTTTAGCTTTGAACTTCATGCAGCTGTACCCTGCAGCCCCCTCCCCACGAACGCTAGCTCAAGGATTTGAAATTCCACGTAGTCGTTAATTTTCTGATTCTTGCCATTGTGTTCTTAATCCGTCCATAGCCGACCTACAAAGCCTCACTGCGCCTGCGTGTAATCCTTTTAGAGATGGGAGCTAGCTGCTTACTGCGCATGAGTCACCCAACCCCCCCCCCCTCTCCACAGAGTCGTTAATTTACTGAATCTTGCCATTGTGTTCTGAATCCGTCCATATGCCGCCCTACAAAGCCTCACTGCGCCTGCGTGTAATTCTCTTTGAGATGCGCCTGTAACTTCACCCACCACTGCTTGCTTGAGTGTCCCCAAAAAATTTTTTAACTATGATTTTTTAACTGTTATTTTATCCACAATCCTGCAAAAACAATCTTGATATTACGATATTAAATCTGTGCATTTGCCTGCACATGGTTGATTTGTGTGCTTTTTATGTACTGTATTTGGGGGGTGTAGGGATCAAATTACAGTATTATGATGAACTGCCTTTTGAAATTACTGTACTCTACAGTACAGTACAGTATGTTATTTCTTTGAACTGCTGCACAACTTATCCTTCATTCCTCCCCCACGCACACACAAACTCTTATCGACAGACACCTCCACAGAGTCATTCATTTTCTGAAATTAGTTAGTCATTGTGTTTTTAATCCATCCCTAGCCGAGCGTCAATCGCCTCACTGCGCCTGCGTGTACTCTAATCCTTTTAGAGATGGGAGCTTGCTGCTTACTGCGCATGAGTCACCAAACCCCTCTCTCCACAGAGTATTTAATTTTCTGAATATTGCCATTGTGTTCTTAATCCGTCCATAGCCGACCTACAAAGCCTCAGTGCGCCTGCGTGTAATCACCCCCCTCCCCCAACCCTTTGAGGCTTTGTTTACTGTAACGCTTTGGAAAATCCCTTCTCGATTTTGAAATGTAAATCCGATTTGCACAGCATTGTGAGAATTGAGAGTTAAAAAAAAACATTAACTGATTCATTGCTGTACTGTAGGGGTGGGGGCGGGTTGGGGTTGTTGTAAATGATTATGACTAGCAGGAATGTGAATAAATATTTATTTTATTTTATCAGGAATCAAAAAATACAAATATAAAAATAATCATGACTAATACATAATGCAGTCTTTATTAAGTTCTTCTGGCAGATTGAAATTGGATAAACATTTAGAAAACATTTCTAAAACATGGGGAAACATGAATAATGCACATTTATAAGAATATTATTTAATAATATATACTGTAATGTATAATATATATATAGTATATTTATTTTTTCCGTCTTTATCTTGTTCCTCATTCTGTGTACAGTACAGTAGTTCATTGAGAGGGGAGAGGTTTTGTGTACATCATTACTGCTGTTTATATACTGTACATTTTACTGTACAAACAGATTAGACTGGACAAAAATCCCCACCTCCCCAGGCCACCCTTTTTTCCTGAAACGACAAGAAAACAAAAAATTAGTGCAGTTATGTGCGTACTGTATTATGGCATTGTGTGATGTGTAGTACTACTGTAGATGGCTGGTGCTGCTTTCTCTGAAAGAAAAAAATTGAGCAGTTAGTAGGCAGTTACTGTAGTACTGTCAAACTAGTCTATACTGGAACTACTGTATACTCTGACTACTGTTAAATACTATGTACTGTAACCTGATGGCTGGTGCTGCTCTCTCTGTAAAGCAAAAACTGTAACTACTGTATACTCTGACTATTGGGAAAGAAAAAATCTGTGCCATACTTACCTGTATCATACTGTACTTACAATACTACAGCACAGTACTACTTTCCTAATGCTTGCCCATTACGCGCGATGACAATGGGCAACACAGTGGCAATATGGTCTATATATTTATTGCAGCGTTCCACGGTGAGTACATCGTTCCAAAAACTCATTATGCCTTTCAACAACTCGTCCTTTTGGAGGGTTTCGCCACTTTCCGGATATGGCCTTTCAGCTGATGCCAGACCATTTCGATCGGATTGAAGTCTGGCGATCTGTCATTGGAAAAAAAGGACAATTAGTTTAAGAGATACAGTACACAGTAAAAACTGTGGGAAACAAATGAGACACGGTTACCGCACTTACTCCACTGGCGTCTTCACCCAGTTGATACCGCGCTCAAGGATATGCGCTGTTGACGCGGTGTGCTTCGGATCGTTGTCCTGGCAGAAGCGGTGACCATTCGGGAACTTGCGTGTGATGTATTGCAGGGACAATGTTGTCTTGGAAGAAAGCTTTATTCATGATTCCTATAGCAAGAAAAGAAAAGTGCTCAAAAAACTGCGCAATAGTACAGTACAGTGCATACAGTAAGGCTACACTAGTAAAGTACAGTGCATAAGGCTACATTATATTTCATATATTTTACCTTCAAAGATGACAATGCATCCTGGTCCACGCCTTGAGATGGCACCCCACACATGCAGCTTCACGGGGTGTTTTGGCCGCGGCTTCAGAGATTATGCGGCCTTTTTTGTGGAATGCAAAGTTTGCAAATCTCTCCAGCGACACAGTAGACTCGTCAGTGAAGATGCAATCCTGGAAAGTTTCCCCACTGTCGATCCATGCCTGGGCCTGGACCACTCTTTTGATTTTGTTTGCGTCCCTTATCATGGGGTACGCTCTGTAATGACAAGGAATAAATAATTTTAGCGGTACAGTACAGTTTCCTAAACAACACTTTTACCTCCTGTACTTTCCAGTACTAACCTCACACGTCCATATTTCCATCCAATGCTGCGTCTCATCTTCTTCATACTGGTCTCGGATACAGTGAGATTGTGTTTTTCCTGCAGAGTGTATTTGACCCTTAATGCACTCCTCTCATCATTCTCCTCACTTATTTTGTCCACCAGAAGAGTTGTCTCCCTACAATGTAAAGAAAAACATTCCGGTAAGTAAAAATATCTATTAATACAGTATGCAGCAATATAAAACTGTTGAAATATAAATATACAAAATATATATACTGTTGTAATATAAATATAAATATACAAAATATATACACTGTTATAATATAAATATACAAAATATATATACTGTTGTAATATAAATATACAAAATATATACACTGTTGTAATATAAGTATACAAAATATATATACTCTTGTAATATAAATATAAATATACAAAATATATACACTGTTGTAATATAAATATACAAAATATATATACTGTTGTAATATAAATAAAAATATACAAAATATATAAACTGTTGTAATATAAATATACAAAATATATATACTGTTGTAATATAAATCTACAGAAATAACAAAAATATTAGATACAGTACTGTAGATGTACAGTACATTTTTGGATTAAATTTTTTTTTTAAAGTTTTATAAATATACTTACGCGTTAGTTACCCTTGGTGCCTGTGACAGGGTAAACAAAAGCCACCAGTTATATGCCTGGTAAACCTATGTCTAGTCTGCAGTGCAGCACTGACTAGGTTAACTTCAGCTGGGAACCTCAGGATAATTAGTTGGATCCCAGCTGCCTAATCAAGGTGTGTTAAAACCCAGGCTGTAGACAGATGGAGGCTGTTGATGAGAGAAGAGTAAGCTGCTAAAGTGATTCCTGAAAACAAGGTCTGAGTAGCAAAGTAGTGAAACTGTGAACTGTCTTTCCCCTGCATAGAAAAAGGATATCTGCATATAAACTGTCTGCTAAAGAGAAACTGTTTTGTTCGGTTTGCTGACGGAAAAGCCATTTTCGTTTGTTGCTGAAAAGAGCTATTTTTGTTTTGTGTGCTGTATATTTTTCAAGGCAAAATAAAACAGCCTTGTCAAGAAACCCACGTGTGTAGTTGCATGTACCCTGCAACATATGGTGTCAAGAATTGGGAAGGATTTTGAAAGCCCCCTGCAGTTAAAGGGCCATACATACACACAAGAATTAAAAAAATGGAAGAATTTTTTTAAGAGTTTTTGTGCGAGCAGACCAAACAGCAGGGACAGTTAATGCAGGAGCTGGCCCAGCTGCAAGCAGAGAGAGATGAAAAACTTTTGCAGCAGCAAACCCAGCTCCCAACCCAGCAGCAGGCAGCACAGGAGGAGAGAATGGCCAAGCTGCTGACCCAATTCCAGGGGTCTGCCAGTACAGAACTTGCAAGCAGACCCCCGATACTCCTGAGGAAAATGGCTCCGAACGAGGATCCAGAGGCTTTTTTACTGACTTTTGAAAGAGTCGCCGAAGCTCAGGGCTGGGCTACAGAACGCTGGGCAACTGCTTTGGCCCGCTCCTCATAGGAGAAGCCCAGGCCTCATATCAGGGTCTCCCAGCAGGTCAGGCAATGGACTACCGCCAAGTAAAAGCCGCCATACTCGATCGCTTAGGTCTGACCCCAGAGACCTACCGGCAGCAGTTCCGGAACATGAAGTACACCGCTAAGATGAGACCCCGGGTCCTCGCTCAGCGATTTTTGGACTTATGTACGCGCTGGATACAACCCGAGGAGTGCACTAAGGAGGCAATTCTTGAGCAGGTGGTTTTGGAACAATTTCTACAAATAATACCCCCTTCCGCACGCTCGTTGGTAAAACGCCAAGCTGCTGAAACCCTAGCTTTGGCGGTCCGACTCGTGGAGAACTTCCTTGGGGCTGAGCAGCAGGCGAGTGTCCTGGACCCAACTCCACCGGCACTAGCGGACGCCAAAAGAGGGAGGTCGGATCAATGGGGAACCTACGGCCCGTCACAGAACCGCCAAGTCCAACGGAAGGAGCAGTCATTCCAGCAAGGACGGAGTCCAAATGCTGGTCCCCGCAGAGACCCTCATCTCCTTCCGGATGTCAGCTCGTCGCAAAGTGAGAGGAACTTCCGAGGACGTCGCCCACAGGACCCACCAGATGCCTGGTCTCCAGTAACCGGTCCAGCGGAGTGCTATCCACAGCCCCCTCCTGCGAGGGAACCCTCCCCATGTTCCGCCTGCGGAGAACAAGGCCACCGGTATGTGGACTGTCCACTGATGGATGGTTCATTCAGCAGAACCGTCGCCTCGGCTTTTACTGGGGAAAATTACAAGCCCTGGCTACTTCCAGCCCTGATTGGGGGAAAAACCATCCAGGCCCTTGTAGATTTGGGCTCTGGGAAAACTCTGGTCCTTCAGGAACTGTTACCGCCCAACGTGTGTTCTTTTGACTCCCCATGGAGCATAGAATGTATACACGGCGATGTAAAACTCTATCCGACGGCCAAAATCCGGCTACAGGTAAAAGGTCAGGAGGCTTACCTCGAAGTAGGAGTCGCTCCTTGGCTCCCTGCCCCCTTTGTGCTCGGTCGGGACTGGCCTTTCTTTTCGGACCTAATGGCCCCAGTCCTTCACGAGGAGCCTCCTTCTAGGGCTCAGGAGAACCCTGGCAAACTGTTCCCCTTCTCGGCAGACCTTTTACCCAGTAGACACCGGGTTCAAAAGACTCGGAAGCAAAGACGCTTGGACAAACAGGACTGGTTGCAGAAATCTGGGTCTCAAGGTGACCATTCTAGTAGTCAGAGGTCACAAGTGATGTCTGGGGATGGCCAAAGGGAGGGGGATATGGGCCCTGGAGATTTACCAGACCTGTATCTCCCTGACTTTCGCCAGAAGCAAAAGGAAGACCCAGACAGTATGACAAGGTGGTGAAAATTGATGAACAGATTTTAGATGCACAGGGGGTGATAGTATTCCCCCATTTTGAGCTATCAAAGGATATCCTATATAGGGTGAATAGGCAGACACAAACAGGGGAGGTCACCAGACAGATATTGGTTCCCAAGGCATTTGTTAAATCTGTGTTCACTCTAGCCCATACTGTCCCTTGGGGTGGTCACCTGGGCAGGGATAAAACATTGGACCCTATTTCATCCCGATTCTATTGGCCAGGGATGCATAGTGATATTGCTAAGCTATGTGCAGCATGTCCGGAGTGCCATCTTACTAGTCCAAAAGGACAAAAAACAGCCCCTTTGGTTCCTCTACCCTTGGTGTCAGTTCCCTTTGAGAGGATTGGCGTAGACTTGGTAGGACCTCTAGAACCTTCTGCGAAAGGACACAGGTTTATCCTTGTAAAAGTTGATTATGCGACAAGATATCCTGAGGCGTTCCCCCTGAGAACAGCAACGGCGAAGCAAGTAGCCAACAAGTTGTTGGAACTGTTCTCACGGGTTGGACTTCCCCAGGTTATGTTGACAGAACAAGGTACAAATTTCATGGCTAAACTGATGCAGGATGTCTTAAAGTTACTAGAGTTCAAGTCTGTTCGGACATCGGTCTACCATCCACAGACTGACGGATTGGTGGAAAGATTTAACCGAACTCTAAAGGGGATGCTGAGGAAATTTGTAGATTCAGAGAAGAGAGCCTGGGAGGAACTTCTCCCTTTTCTGCTGTTTGCAGTGCGGGAAGTTCCCAGGCCTCCACGGGATTCTCTCCATTTGAATTGCTCTATGGCCGCCAACCCCGGGGTATCCTAGACCTCCTAAAGAAGTCCTGGTTGGAACAGCAGTCCCCTTCTAAGAATACCCTGCAATATGTACTAGACCTTAGGAAGCGCCTAGATGTGGTCGGCCATTTTGCCAGGGAGAATCTTAGATCAGCCCAGGACAGTCAGGAGAGACATTACAATCAGAATGCTCGCATGAGAGTGTTTCACCCAGGAGACCAGGTGATGTTATTGTTACCCAGTTGCGAGAGTAAACTCCTGGCCAAATGGCAGGGCCCATTTGAAGTACTCCACCGTACGGGTTATGTGGATTACGAGATCGCTCAACCAGGGTCCAGGAAGGGTAAACAAATTTACCATGTGAACTTGCTGAAACCCTGGAAGATGCAGCGGTCTCTATTCATCCACCCGGTGGAGGAGGAAACGGACTTGGGTCCTCAGCCTCCACGGGAGAACATCGTGAGTGACGATAAAATCCCAATGGGTAAACAGTTGTCCTCTGAACAAAAAGGGGACTTGTTAGCAATAATTACTCAATTCCAGGATGTTTTTTCTGACTTACCAGGACAAACTAACTTAATTTCCCATGCAATCGAGACTGCACCTGGGGTAAAAGTACGTTCCCGTCCTTATAGGTTGCCTGAAAGTTGTAGGGCTCTGGTAGAGAAGGAGGTACAAGAAATGTTACACTTAGGAGTGATTGAGGAATCATGCAGTGAGTGGTGAAGTCCACTAATTATGGTCCCTAAACCCGATGGGAAGGTAAGATTTTGTGTGGACCTCTGAAAGGTCAATGCGGTATCCAAGTTTGACGCATATCCGATGCCAAGGGTGGACGAATTAATTGACGCCCTTGGTAACGCGGAATATATATCCACGTTGGACTTGACAAAAGGATACTGGCAAATACACTTAGAGGAAAAGTCCAAATGCAAAACAGCCTTTGCCACTCCCATGGGTTTATACCAGTTTGTGACAATACCATTTGGACTGCATGGAGCCCCAGCCACATTTCAGAGACTCATGGATAAGGTACTGAGGCCCCATAGGAATTATGCCGCAGCCTACCTAGATGACATTGTCATTTATAGTAAACACTGGCGGGCCCATCTAAATAGGCTGAAAGCGGTCCTCAAATCTCTAAGAGAGGCAGGGCTCACAGCCAACCCTAAGAAATGTGCCTTGGGTAAAGCGGAAACCAAATACTTAGGGTATGCAGTGGGAGGTGGAAAGTAAGGCCACTAGCCGACAAGGTAGCTGCCCTGAAAGAAGTTCCGACCCCCCAAACAAAAACACAGGTACGCTCTCTGCTGGGTTTAGCAGGGTATTAGCGGCGGTTCATCCCCAACTATTCGGAAGTGGCAGCCCCTTTAACGCACCTCACAAAAAAGTGTGCCCCTACACAAGTGGTGTGGTCAAGGGATTGTCAGAGAGCCTTTGAGGACATAAAAAGGTGTCTATCAGAGGGTCCCATCCTTAGAAGCCCAGACTTCAACAGCCTTTTTATAGTGCAAACAGATGCATCAGAGATAGGGCTAGGGGCAGTGTTGTCACAACAGTTTGAGGGAGTTGAACATCCTATCCTTTTCCTGAGTAGGAAATTGTTCCCAAGGGAAAAAACTACTCAGTGATTGAGAAAGAGTGCCTCGCAGTAAAGTGGGCAATCGAGGCTTTGAGGCATTACCTGGCAGGAGTCCATTTTACTTTGGTGACGGATCATGCTCCACTGAAGTGGTTAAATAGCATGAAGGATTCCAATGCTAGATTGACTAGGTGGTATATGGCCCTCCAACCCTTCTCATTTGAGATTCAGCATAGGCCAGGAAAAGAGAACGCAAATGCTGACTTCTTTTCTAGAGAAGGGGTGGATGGTCGGGCTTCAGCCGTGCGTAGCCCCAGCCACACACTAACAGGGGAGGAATGTGACAGGGTAAACAAAAGCCACCAGTTATATGCCTGGTAAACCTATGTCTAGTCTGCAGTGCAGCACTGACTAGGTTAACTTCAGCTGGGAACCTCAGGATAATTAGTTGGATCCCAGCTGCCTAATCAAGGTGTGTTAAAACCCAGGCTGTAGACAGATGGAGGCTGTTGATGAGAGAAGAGTAAGCTGCTAAAGTGATTCCTGAAAACAAGGTCTGAGTAGCAAAGTAGTGAAACTGTGAACTGTCTGTCCCCTGCATAGAAAAAGGGTATCTGCATATATATAAACTGTCTGCTAAAGAGAAACTGTTTTGTTCGGTTTGCTGAAGGAAAAGCCATTTTCGTTTGTTGCTGAAAAGAGCTATTTTTGTTTTGTGTGCTGTATATTTTTCAAGGCAAAATAAAACAGCCTTGTCAAGAAATCCACGTGTGTAGTTGCATGTACCCTGCAACAGTGCCCTTGTGCGTTCTCTGTTTTTTCCGTGTGCATGATAGCTCATGGTGGTTGCTGGCACAACGAGGCCAGAAGTAGCTAACCATCGTTGGATAGCAGCAATTCGGTGTCCGCTCGTGTACATCTCCTTAATTCGCATGCTGAGATCCTTGGAAATCTTTTTAACAACCATTGCTGCGAGTAGAAAGAAATACAAACACAAGAATGTATATTCGATGTTTAGTCGATGTGTATTCAATGTGCAGTGAATCCACAAAATGGATGGTCTATTTATACGTTAATGACTCACATTAGAGTACGCCCACTTTCAGCACCTGTACCTCGCCGCCATGCATAAAAGGTTACACAGTTTGCATAGCCCACCACTCGATGATCTTTATCTGAACTTGCGCTTGTCCAGATACTGTACTGCATTGTGCCACCTGCTTCCATGGAGCAACCCCGATTCTATGGACGCAGGAACCCACTCGCCTCTGCCGTGCCTGTCATGCAGAAAAAGCAAAAGGCGGTTGCCGTTTCCACGCCAAGGCAAAAGCGACAGGCTAAGGCCAATAAAGAAAACCTTCTGCTGACCCCAAAGGCTAAGGGTTTTCATAGACGTCAGCCTTATTATGTCAAGAAGATATACGGTGATGTACTCTCGACTCAAAACGATTGGCAGCCAACCCATCGAACCCGCGACCACTTCCTCCCATACGCTTCGACGACTCTGCCGCCGCTGTCCCGGAAATCTTCAGCCCGTCTTCTCCACCCTTCGTCCTCGACGCTGTCGCCGCCCTCCCGGAAACCCACAGGCCATCTTCTCCGGTTCTATCCAACGACGCTGCCGCCTCTGAAATCCACGGGTCACTTTCTCCTTTGCTCTTAGACGACTCTGCTTCTCGCCCGGAAATCCAAAGGTCACTTTCTCCATCCCTCTTTGACGACGCTGCCGCTTCTCCTCTACCGGATATCCACAGGTCACCTCCTCCACCCTTCTTCGATGTCGCTGCCGCTTCTCTCCATGGAACCCCCATGTCATCCTCCGTTGCACCCATCAACCCAGATGTCCACACGCCATGCACAAGAAGCAGCTCATTAGACCGGATGCTGAATGGGATAAGTGTGGATCTCCCCGGGAACTCTATTGTGCTAGCAAAGATAGATCTGCTTCTGGAGACCATGTTAAATGTGGAGCAACGGATGCTACATATGGATCAACAGATGATACATATGGATCAACGGATGCTAGATATGGATCAACAGTTGGATCGACGGATGGAGAAGATAGAGGCTGACATAGCGGGTATACATCGTTTGCTCTGTGTTAATGCCCCTGTTTCCCCCACGCCAGAGCAGGGGGGTTACATAGATGTGATGAATGTGAGCATCGACACCCTTCCATCACCAAGCGCACCCCCTCCACCAGAAGATGTAGTGTATATGTATGCCGTTGAGGAGGACGTGACAACCCCGTCAAGACCACAAACAGGAGACAACACGGCAAACAAGACCGGAGGAAAGCTTCCTCCCAGACAACCTACGAATCGCCCGTCGCCTCAAGCACACCCGCTCGCAGAAGACCTACATTAGCTCGCATCGATACGGTGTCCGACATCACCCTGCGCGATCTGACACCGGCACTTAGGGAGAAGTATAGGGTGATGAGTGCGGGTGCACCCCTCAAGTATGCCTTGTTACTTTTTAAGCACCATGTTCCCTACTCGTTGTACTGCGACTGGGCCTTCCAAGTGAACTACGACGGAAATCGCGTAAAAAAGGCGCTTCCTGCCAATTTCAGAAAGAACATTCTGGATGAAATGCGGCGCTTTTATCCAATTACAGATCCTGTAATGAAAGGCGTTCAAGACAGCATTAATGGCGTTTTGCGCCATGCAAGGAATCGGCCATGGATGGACAATGTGGTGGACTTTCTGGATTAATCACGGGAACTGTAAGACCATACTGTTGTGCTGTACTGTACAGTACATGTTTTGACCTGCTGAACTTACTGTAAATAAAGGAGATGTTTTGACCTGCTGTACTATATTTAACTACTGTTTGAACTTGCTGTACACACACACAGGAAGGACCTGCACAATTCCAGTCCCTGAGGGCCGCAAACAGGCACGGTTTTCAAGGTTGTCCTGAAAACCGGGCCTGTCTGCTGCCCTCGAGGACTGTACTGGTGCAGGCCTGACTGACTGTTTTGCACACCATCCCACTGTACTGAATACTGTATGTTTCTTTAATAAAGGAGATGTTGCGTTTTGTATACTGTATTTTATGAATAAAGATTTTTTTTAATCACAGGTAAGACCATACTGTTGTGCTGAACTGTACTGTACATGTTTTGACCTGCTGTATTTAAATAAAGAAGATGTTGTTGTGTGTTTTTTAACTTGTATTTATACAGAAATGTTTTAACTTGCTGTACACTCACACAGGACCTGCACAATTCCAGTCCCTGAGGGCCGCAAACAGGCATGGTTTTCAAGGTTGTCCTGAAAACCGGGCCTGTCTGCTGCCCTCAAGGACTGTACTGGTGCAGACTGTTTTGCACACCATCCCACTGTATATGTTTTGACTTGCCGTTCTTTAATAAAGGAGATGTTGCGTTTTGTATATTTTATGAATAAAGAATTTGTTTTTAAAACATGTGACTGTAAACCATACTGACTGACTGTAAATGTTTTTACTTTCTATACATAAATGTTTTCACTACTGTAGCAGTAAAACATACACCTGTTGATGTTTTGAATTGCTGTGCACTTAAAATGTTTCTACATTGTACAGTAATTGTAAATAAATGTTTTTGTACTTACTCCACCAATAAAAGAACATGTTGATTTGTTTTACATTGTTCCATTGGCTCCTTTGCTAATGTAACAAAATACTGTTTCTAGAATGTACACTACTGTCCAGGCACACTGTACTGTATACTGTTATCATGCTCAGTACAAGAGTATTAAAAAAAATAGAAGACACATACAGTACTGTACTGTACTGTATGTACTGGCACTGTATAGAAGACACATACTGTATATACAGTACTGTAATATATGTAGAATAAATACATAGTTTTTTTTTTCGGGTTTATTACACAGTATACTGTTTATAAAAAAGTATTGTATACTGTACGGCCGGAAAACATCAGCATAGTGTAAGTCAGCCACTAAACTGTAGACTCCGGTACGTGGGTTTTTAAATCCGATTCAGCAATGTGCAGGCATTATTACACAAAGCGATATTATCCATCGAAATCCCTCCATTAGCCGTTTTCTTTTCTGAGGAAAAACAAAAAGAAAAGTTTTACTGTAATGGTCTAAAGAAGTTCCCAGCCAGTCCCACCAATAATTTTTTCGGGGGGCGTCTCCTGTTCACATGCGCATGCGCCTACCGTCGATGTAATGACACGCATACTGTATGCGTTTCAAGAAGGTTCCAATGCACATGCGCCTAGCGTTCCACCAATAGTTCAGTATCTGCAGTACAGTACTGTAGAAGCCGCTCAGCCAATGATATTGCTTACAGGAGAATCGCTTGCCTTTTGAACCACACCGATATTGATACTGTATTGTCAAAATAAAAAAAACACAGAAAATAATACGGCAACAATACTCACCATAGAATTTCCCATTCAGCTGACGCCGGTCCACTGCCAGTCCAGCGTTCTTGATCATCCACGTCGATAGTTTGCAGCGGGACTAGTCCACCTGTAGTCAGCTGATGAGGCTGGAAATTGCTTAGGTACATGCAAGCTTGATCGAAACTGCACGCGAAATCCGGCTCAGGCTCAGGGTTGTCACTGACGGCGGGACCGTCATTGGAAGCCGGTGATGGTGCATTGCTTGGCAGCGACTGTCGTTTCTTAGTTGGTTTTAACACGACACTTCGCCTTTTGCTGTCTGCATGATCATAGATACAGGAAAAAGCCGGTGATACACACCAATACCCTCCAACAAATTGTGGCTCAATACGATAAAAACAGGGATCACTACATAACCTTTTCCTTTTTGCATGCTTCCACGTATGAGGAGTTGGCGAAAATTTGTAAAAGTCATAGTTTTCGATAAAATACTGATAAATTTGAACAACTGTTGCCATCTTATCATCTGTTGCATTAATCGTGGCCCATATCAAATACGCGTAACTTCTGTCGGGTTTTTGGAAAACGGGCTGCACTTGAACACTCATGGCGGGCGGGTCTCTGGAGAATACTGTAACCGAAACTGGTCTTTGTCTTTCTTTAATATGAAAAGCCTAAATTGATACATTTTTGCAACCTCTTCCTTCGGTCTCAAGGCCAAGTTACAATAGCACACTGTGGTATCTTTTTTAAACGAAACACTTGCAAGTCAACACATTACTGAAGCGCATGCGCATTACAATTCATGAATATCTGCCATCTGGCGGACGCACGAAGAATTGCAACCTATTAAATCCGAACCATTCTCAATAAACGCATCAACCACGCGTCAACTGCACATGACCCGCGCATGACCCGCGGCTGGGAACGCAGAATGAATGCGGCATTCTCCAGGTGAAGTGCGTCACATTCCAGGAAAAAGCCAGGGAAAAACCGGCGATGTGTTAGACTCAGATGTGCCGCAGCAGTAGAAGCTGTTTGTGGGAGTATTTTGGCTCATTACTGTAGTTTCATAGTATACTGGAAATTATGCCTTTTTCAGTGTCCCAATAGTTATTCTTAGGAAACTTATTCAATAAAGTCACATTTACTTTATTGACTAAGCCCCTTAATGAAATCAACACAGTAATTTTTGCATTAGTATGGTGTGATTCCCTCAGTTTGGTTAGTTTCTAGTGTAGCCCTCTTTCCCCTTTATGTGAAGAGTCTACTGGTGCTGATATTACCTGCTGGCTCACAGAGATCTGAGCCGCTGCCACTGAGAGTCTGGACTACACCCGAGATACTGGATGACAGCGCCTCCACCTGTACGGGATCCCAATGTGTTGGGATAGCCCCGTGCATGAACAAATAATCATACCACACAGAATATAACTGTAACCTTTATGACCTTTCTAAACACACATATGATATATGTCAATCACTCTATAATGCATAAGGGGGGGGGGGTAATAGCAAATACACCCTGCCCGTCTGTAGTAGCCCACCACCGTGTTACCCCCACACCGTGTCCATCATGCTATCCGAGGCCTTTGGCCACTCCACCACATAAGTGTCCCCAAGTGAAACCCCCACCCTTTAGGCGTGATCAGCGCCGTGCTGTACAGTGTTGGTGCACTTGTAGAACGATACCTGCCCGGGGCTCCTGCACCCGGGTAATGCAGAATACAACAGGGAATCCGTCCGGTCCGACGTCGTCATCTGCCACAGCGTGGGGTGAATTCCGGCATAGATAATAACACCGTCTTGATAGTCTCTGTGTCCTTTGTGGCATTCTGGTCCCAGAACCCACCTTGCAGGACTGCGCAGCGTAGCAGCTGTATCCCTGACTACCAAATAGCTAATGGGGCAGAGTCCCTATCTAAGGGCCTATCCCTAAAGCAATCACTGCTCTACTCGTGAGTCGGGTCAAACTGGGGCCTGGGGGACACAGTCTGGTTTAGCCCAGAGGAGTACCACTCCCTGGGCACTACCTGACCCTTTGCTGTCCCTCTTCCGACTGGCATGGTTCACAGCGCGCCAAAAGTATCCATTCCCTGCTGCAGGGGATCCGGCCGCACTATTGGCTCCCTGGTGTCACGTGTGCTATGCCCCTAAGTATCATGGGGTCCGTAGTCCCCTACGGATTCCCCTCTGCTCAATCGCGTCTCGTGCACCTGCACTGCGCACGCGTGGCACCTCGCGCATGCGCAACATAACCAAAATGGCAGTGGCGGACGGAGGAAGCCACCGGAGCTTCCGGCAAGTCGTTCGCCGCTCCCTGCACACACCACAATGCCGCCCGCTCCTGTCCCTGCCTCCGCTGCTAAGGACACAGATACACAGTAAAACTAGATCAGTCCAAGTGTTTTTGTATTTTGGTTTTGCCAAGATAGGGCGACTTGCTTTCAAAAACTAGTGCTAAGCAAGAAGAGGAGTAGATACACTCAAGAGACAGAGAGGCATGGTAGAAAAGATGAAGATCTATTTATTGAAGCTCTCGGCTGAAGAGCTGGTGCAAAAATCAGCACTACATCAAGCAAAGTTCTACTTTTGCACCAAGTTTTGCAATAGGACAATAGACTTCAAGGAGTTGGTGCATGAGGCATTGAGACCTATTTGGTCACACGGGTCAGCTGCATTAATATACCACTGGCAAAAGATTGTGCCACAGATTGGGATGAGTACTTGGTATCTTTGCATGATGCTTCAAGACAGAAAAGCTCTTCTATTACTACAGTCAGGGCCACCGACAGGGGGGGACAAAAGGGACAAGTGTCCCAGGCCCGGTGACTGGGGGGGGGGGCCCAGCGGCCATCGCTGCATATTGGTCCAACCTCTGGCCTGGCTGCCGGACCCCTGCTCTCCATCAGATGCAGGCCTCTTCCTCACTATGTGTCCCACAACGAGCTTCCAACCTCTGGCGGCGTGTGACAGGCCCCTCTGATGTTAGCGAGCCAGAAGTAAGCTGAGCCTCAGGTTCCAGTGCATGCTGACTTGGAAGCTCGGCGCGGGACACAGAGTGAGGAAGCCTACAGCTGAAGGAGAGCCGGGGCCCGGCCATGACCGCCAGCCGGGCCTGGCTAGAGGTTGGCCCCAACTTGCAGCACCAGCCACCAGACCCCCACAGCTACCGGGCCCAGCCTGAGCATCTCTAAGGTAAGTCTACTTTTTATATATGTACTGTATTGGGGTAGGGGTCTTTTTATATGTATTGGGGGTGGGGGTCATTTTTAATATATATTGGGGGAGTGGGGTTCTTTTTAATATTGCATGGGTGGGAGTGGGGGTCTTTTTAATATATAATTGGGGAGTGTTTTATTTTTAAAATATGTATTGGGGTATTTTTAATTTGGAATGGGGGGAGTGGGGTCCTTTTATTATGGAGTGGGGGTCTTTTTAATATGGAATGGGGGGTTTGGTATGTATTTTATGGTGGGGGATCGAGTGAGAGTGGGGTAATTGACAGAAGATGGGGGCGAGTGAGAGAGGGGGTGAGGGAGGGAGTGAGCGAGGAAAAGAGGGAGTAAGAGTGAGATGCAGGGGAGATAAATACATGCGAGGCAGGAGGGGGGAGAGTGAGGAAGAGGGAGTGAAACAGAAGGGATAGAGAGACATGGGAAGAGGGGGGGAATAGAGGGTGCTCGTGAGGTGTGAAATGGGCGGGGGGCTCGCAATACCCACTCTAGTACGAAGCTCTAGTCCTGGGTCCCGGGAAATCTGTCAGCGGCCCTTACTACAGTTTGGCTTGGAGATTATGTAATGAGTGCATTCATGGGTAATATGAACCTTTTACAGTATGTTCCCTCCACCTATCAGGACTATAGCTAATCCTTGTTTTATTTCACAAGCTTAAGTATATGATCCTAATCAGGATGGAAAACTTGTTTGTGAAGGTACTGCACACTTCACTACACCCCAACAATACCACTGGTCAGAGTGAACTAAAGTGTACAAGACAAGACTTACTGTATGCTGGAGAAACAAGTGCTAGCTGAAGGAAATAAGCAGCAATCCAGTACATTACAGGCCCCAAACAAACTTTGAAATAGTTTTATATATGTGTCGTTTTGTACAATCCTGCTGATTCCCCCCATGCTAATGAATTAATATTACTGCACATAACATTGACATTAGTGATTTTTTTGGGGGGTGAGGAGGAGTAGAAATTGCACTTTTTACTGATAAATATTTTTCTTAACTAATTAATATAAATTATGGAATATGTAAAAATATATATACAAGTAGTTAATAGTTTATAGCCACATTACAACATATGTTTTGATTTTTTTTTAGATTATCATGACCCATCCTTTAATATCCTCATGTTTTGTATAAATATAAACTCATGAGCTGCACGCACACTACGCTTGGGTTGGCATATTTACCAAGCAGTGAATTACATTGCTTCAGTATATTTCATTAAATAGTAACAGCCCAGACGCCAAAAAAAAATAAGAATAAAAAAAAGGCCCTCTTCCAAAAATAAATATCTAGAGGTTTGGTGAGAATTTGACGTCCAGTCGTTTTACTTATAAAAATTCTTCCACTCTGTATGACTCATTTCTTCCAAAGAGCAAACTTTTCATATTTTACAAAAAAATAAATAAAATCTGTAGCTTCTACAACAATTCACAAGTGCCAGGTCACCTCGGGTAGGATTAGAGTAGTATATCATTAGGATTCTCCAAGGAACATTTGAAACTTCGCCAACAGCAACTATGATAAAACTTTAAAAAAAAATGTGCTGACAAGGTGAATTCCACATAGGGATGCTGCAGCTGAGTGTCCAAGCAATAACTGTTGCTCATGGAAAGTTTGGATAAGCATTTATTAGGGTAGATTTTGGAACCAGCCTTCCCAGTATGGTTCTCGCAAGCAAATCCACGTCCGTCACTGTATATCTCCAGCAGCTCCTCTGCCTTTATATAGTATTTCACAGTAATCTAAGGACACTGGATGTAGGAGTGGAGCTACATATCTACAGCTGTATATGAGCAGTGATGGTGCTCTGCAAAGGCTAAACAATTGCTCTTCGTCCCAAGCGATTTAAGTGACACACTGATTCTCAAGGGTTATTTTGTATTCCTAAAAATAAGTGTAGCCCCCTTTCCCCGTGACTAAGGGAACTATGTGTGCAGGATACCTGTCTGCCGTACAGGAGGCCTGAACCTCCGCCACTGGGAGCCTGGGGTGATCGCGTTCTCTCTGGTGACAGCGCCTCCACCTGGGAGGGATCCTAGTGCAGGGAATAACCCCTCACAGGACCCAGTATATTCAGGGAATAAGTATACACGCGCTGGTATAACGAACTTATCTTTACTGACACACATAAACTTAACACACAATAACAGTACAGGCCCCACAATGCAATACCCACACAATATATATCTCACCCCGGGGGAACCTCCAAAGTACTGAGGTGCCTGGGCACTTAACCACCTAAGTCTCCACAGACAAAAGCCCACCCAAGGAGTGAATGGAGTAGCGCTACCCCCTGTGTGTGACCATTGGTGCACGTTGGGTACCTTCCTGGTCTTAAGCCAGACCAGGCCTACTTGGATGGTGATGGTTCCGTAGACCGCAACGTGATCCCACGACACGGTCTACCGGATCCTCTCACTCCGCCCGATGCGTCCGACTCTTGAGAGAGCTCCAGCTGGAGGGTGTCCCTTAGTGTCTATTATTAGGTGCCTGTGGTCTAGTCCTAGATCACAGGTCGTGTACACCGAGTGGCGTCTGTCACCGATGCACGAACACTACTGCTTGCTATTGGGGAAGTGTCCTTACCTATGGGCCTTCATTGTAGCAGCCAGAAGCTGAGGTGAGTCGGGGCCTAGCTGGGATCTATGGGGGATCTCTGGCCTAGTTCAGGGGCCACTGACACCCTGAACACATCCTCACCCCTTGCTGTCCCTGCTCCGACTGGCGTGGTTTACCTAGTGCACCTAGTGCATCTTTATCCCTCTGCACCGATCCATGAGCCCTATTGGCTGTGAAGAGCCATGTGGTGCATGCCTTGGAGCATGCTGGGACTCATAGTCCCGTGCAGAGCTCTTTTCTAATGGCCGCCGCACTTGTGTTCAATGCGCATGTGCAAGGAACTTACTGCGCATAAGCGAAAGGCAAGATGGTCGCCACCTGTGCTAAGCAGCACCGGAGCGGCTCCATGCGCCTCACCGGATCCGCCCGCAGCTTTGGCGGAACCCGGATATCCCACTTCAGCCTCCACCCCTTTTCCCGCACCCACCACAGAGGTAAACAGGGGCCGAGGTTATATCATCCCCCTGGTGGAGACTCCAAGGGCCCCGCTTGGATACAACGAATAACACACAAATTTATATAATAAAAATACATATAAATATATATACAACTTAACTGGGTATCACTCTAAATAATATTGAACACCTCAGTGAGTACGGTTATTATAAAAACAAACACGCTCCGAGACAGCTGCTGCAACTCATAGTGAGGTGCCGCTAATGAATCATATGCCACTCTAGTGGGAGGGCTTCTCATTCGTTGACTCCTGCGAGTCTCTTCTGCAGTGTCTTCCTCTTGGGAGATGCCAGCATGGTCTCGAGGCCCTAACCCTCTCATACTGGGTGAATAAGTCTCTACATGAGGCACGGGCCGATTACCCGTTGCTCCTTCGGGAGGTGCCCACCAGTCTACATTTGAATTAGCGGAGGTTCCTTCCATAGGATCCTGATCTTGTTCAGCTACTGAATCTGGGTTCTCATTAGACCCCTCTGTCTCACTGGCCATTTCTATTGTCTCTGGTGTGAGGTCATTTTCCCCCAACTTGAGGAATGGGCAGCAAGTGATTGCGATGCCAGACCTTTACCCTGCCATCTGCATCTCGAATTCTATAGACAGGGAGGCCCGGGATTTGGGACTCTACCTCAAAGGGAGCTTTGCGCCAGCGGTCCGCCAGCTTATGTTTGCCAGGGACTCCTAGATTTCGCAGGAAAACGGCATCTCCAGGCTGAAGTTCCCAATGATGGACCTTGTGGTCATATCGTCGCTTGTTGCCCTTGTTCAGTTTGGTGGTAGCTTTCTCTGCCAGCTGGTATGTGCTGCGAAGGCTATCTTGGAGCCGTCTCACATATTTGTAGTGAGTCGTGTTGGGTACCCCATCGGTATATACCCGAAGCCGGATGTGCATAGGCAGTCGAGCCTCTCACCCGAACATCATGAAATACGGTGTGAACCCCATGGATTCATGCCTGGTGCAGTTGTACGCATGCACTAGCGATTCAATGTGCTTGCTCCATTCAGCTTTCTGGGTGCCGTTTAGGGTGTCCAGCATGTCGCGGAGAGTTTCATTGAAACTCTCCAGAAGAGCGTCTCCCTCTGGATGGTATGGAGTGGTCCAAGACTTCTTGATATTGAGCAAGTTGAGAAGCTCCTTGATCAACTTGCTCTCGAAGTCTCTCCCTTGGTCGGAATGCATCCGATTCGGCAACCCGTAGTGGATGAAATTCTTCTCCCACAGCACTCCCACTGTGAGTGCTTTCTGATCCTTGGTTGGGAAAGCTTGGGCGTATCGGGTGTTGTGATCGTTCACCAACAGGACATTCCCTATGCCCTTTGAGTCTGCCTCAATGCAGAGAAAGTCCATGCAGACTAGGTTCATGGGACCAGAGCTATTTAGGTGACCCATTGGGGCTGCATGTTTGGGCAGTGTTTTCTGCTGTATACACCGCAGGCACTTTCGACAGTGGCACTCTTCTGACTCCTGCATTTTGGGCCAGAAGAACAGATCTCTCACTAGGCCACATGTCTTGTCAATGCCCAGATGCCCATGGTCATCATGAAGAGAGCGTAGAATCTGGTACAGGGGCAGGACTAGTTGTCTCCTGTTGGCGTGGTTATGGTATGGGACAACCCTGTATGGGAAACCACGCTCTATGCGGCACTTGTCCCATTCTCTCATGATGACAGCGACTGCGTCAGTAGGAGCGCGCTTCACCAAGGAGGGGTTGTTCTGTTGAATGGCCTGGCGTATGGCTCTAGCCACCGTGTCATGCATCTGGTACTTCATCAAGTCTTTCCATTCTAACTGTAAGATAGTATCCTGGGTGATTGACATGCCGTCTGGATGGCAGTAAATGGCAGGGTGTGCCTTGGACTGATATCCAAGCAAATCAGCTACTCTCAGTTCAGAGAACGCCACCTTGTCCTCCACTATGGCGGCAGTCAAGCACATTGCTCGAATCCCAGGTCCAGTGATTTCTTCCTAAAGGCCGTCGTCCGGCGTGGTACTCAGTCCAGGTCTTCAGGACAGGGCATCAGCCCTGATGTTTAAGGGCAATAGTTTGTACTTTAGATTGAACTGGTAATTGGAGAGTGCCGCCAACAATCGGTGGCCGTTAGCATCCAGTTTGGTGGATGTCAGGATATAGGTCAACAGGTTGTTGTCTGTCCATACCTCAAAAGAAACTCTGTATAAGTAGTTGTGGTGTTTATCAACTACCGCCCACTTGAGTGCAAGGAACTCCAGTTTGTGGACCGGGTAGTTTTGCTTGCTTGGTGTCAAGCTTCTGCTCACTTACACCACTGGGCAGAGGCCAGCAGGGTACTTCTGGTGCAGTACAGCTCCCAGCCGTTGAAGCTGGCATCCACATGCAGGACATATGGCTGCTCTGGGTCGGCGTAGGCCAAGACCAGTTCTTCTATAAGACTCTTCTTGAGGCCAGTGAACACCTTTTCGCAGGCAGATGTCCACTTGTCTCCGAAGGGTGTCCGTGGGGATGCAGCCTTCAGCGGAAGTTCCTCTGGGTAGATCTTCAGGAGTTATTGAGAACCTTGGCTTTGCTGGAATAGCCTTCTACGAAGCGGCAGTAGTATCCGCAGAATCCCAGGAAGGACAACAGCTCCATCACATTGTCTGGTCTGGGCCAGTTCACTACAGCTTCAACCTTAGTGGGGTCAGTAGCCACTCCGTCTGCGGACACTATGTGACCCACGTAGGTGCCTGATGTGCAGCAGAACCGGCATTTGTCCAGGGACAACTTCAGGCCTTCTTTACCTCGTGCTCTTCTAGACTCTTATCGTCCAGGTAGACTAGGCATTCCCAGGGATTCATATCCCCGATGGTCTTCTCCATCAACCTTTGGAATGTCGCAGGGAACCGCAATTGCCTTGGTGCATTCAGGTGAACTGATAGAACCCGGTGGGCCAGACAAACGCTGTCTTCTTCTTTTCTTTGGAGCTCATAGGTACATGGTAGTACTCAGACCTCAGGTCCAGCATGCTGAACCACTGGCTTCCTGACAGAGCGCTGAGGATTTCTTCTATCCGTGGCAGAGTGTATGGGTCTGGGACCGTACGATGGTTCAGGGTCCGCTAGTCTACGCACAGGCAGACTGATCCATTCATCTTGCGTACCACCACGATCGGGGAGGCATAGGGGCTACGAGATTCCGTTATGATGCCCGCCTTCTCCATCTCGTTCAGGACGTCCTTCACATTATCCATATCTCTGGGAGCAATGCGTCGGAAACGATAGATAGATGGATAGATGGATAGATGGATAGATGGGTAGATGGATAGATGGATAGATGGATAGATGGATAGATGGGTAGATGGGTAGGTGGGTAGATGGGTAGATGGATAGATGGATAGATGGATAGATGGATTGAATACTTATACGGACGAGGTGAATGAAAATAATTTGTAAAGTGCAGCTCAATGGAACATACTGGCAAACACTATTCAATGTATAAAATATTTATTAGCTCATATCAATGTTTCGGTCCCCACCGACATATTGGTCTACCAACAACAAGTTAATAAATCCATTGTGAATTTTTGAGAGCGTGCCGGTACTGTAATCGTCCATTAGTTACAATGTGTCTGTGTGTGTGTGTACATATATATATATATGATCCATGACAACACAGGGTGTTTGCACCCCCCAAGAATTGTTATTCCACTATATATATATATATATATATATATATATATATATATATATATATATATAGTGGAATAACAATTCTTGGGGGGTGCAAACACCCTGTGTTGTCATGGATCATGAAATCACAGACAGTTTATAAGATGAGGAAAAAGTTTGAGAAGGTTAGGTACCAGGAGTACAAAAGGAGAGGAACCTCGGGGAGAGTAGATAAGTAATGTTTATAAAGTAATAGCACAGCCCAGGCCCTCCTGTTTATTATGTTGTAGACGAGGGACATGTAGACAGGGAACAGTACCTTTTAAGTAAGGATCCCCAAAAGAAGGAATATTACAGAAAGGGAATACGGCATGCCACAGAGAGCCTCAGGAAAAAGGGCTCCTGAGTGTCTGCGGATCAGCTCTAAACGCGGTTCCGCACTAATATTCCTCATCAGTTTGTATGGAAGTGGCAGTTCCCAAACAGGCCAAAGGTATTGGGTCATATGGGAAAGGCCCACCGGGACTCCCGTGGGGGCCTAGTGAAATTGGATTAATACTATTGAAAACCCAAAGCAACAAGGGGGGGGGCGTGTCCCATATCTACGTAGAGCAAATAAGCAAATCTACCTCCATTAGAGTATTAAGAGTGGGCATTAATGGAAGAACTATATTCATGTATACACCTTACACCTGCTGTACAGACCAAAGTTTCTGAATGTCTCTCTGGGATATCATCCTGGATGGCCATCCGCTGACTTAAACTTAACATGGCAAAAACAGAGCTACTTATACTTCCTCCCAAACCTGGCCCTACTACCTCCTTCCACATTACTGTTGTAAGTACCACCATTCACCCAGTAGCCCAAGCACGCTGCCTAGGGGTCACACTCGACTCCTCTCTCACATTCACCCCTCACATTCACAACATATCTAAAACCTGTTGTTTTTTCCTCCGCAATATATCAAAGATACGCCCTTTCCTCTGTTACTCGACTGCTAAAACTTTGACTCGGGCCCTCATTCTCTCCCATCTCGATTCCTGCTGTTCTGCCTTCCTGCCTCTCATCTGTCTCCCCTACAATCTATCCTAAACGCTGCTGCCAGAATCACTCTACTCTTTCCTAAATCTGTTTCAGCGTCTCCCCTGCTGAAATCTCTCTCCTGGCTTCCTATCAAATCACGCATCTCGCACTCAATTCTCCTCCTCACTTTTAAAGCTTTACACTCTTCTGCTCCTCCTTATATTTCAGCCCTAATTTCTCGCTATTCACCATCCCGACTCTAGCGTTCTGCTCAAGGATGTCTTCTCTCTACCCCTTTGTATCTAAAGCCCTCTCCCGCCTTAAACCTTTCTCACAGACTGCCCCGCACCTCTGAAATGCCCTTCCCCTCAATACTCGACTAGCACCCTCTCTATCCACCTTTAAGACCCACCTTAAGACACACTTGCTTAAAGAGGCATATGAGTAGCACCGTGGCTAATAATGTACACGATACATAAAGCTTGGCCCCCTGCAGACGCACGTAACAGAATGCCCTCCTACTGTCTTTGTACGTTCTCCCCACCAATTAGATTGTGAGCTCTTCGGAGCAGGGACTCCTCTTCTACAATGTTACTTTTATGTCTGAAGCACTTATTCCCATGATCTGTTATTTGTACTATTTGTTATTTATATGATTGTCACATGTATTACTGTTGTGAAGTGCTATGTACATTAATGGCGCTATTTAAATAAAGACATACATGCATACATGTATGTCTGATATAAAATACAGAGCAACGTTGTCGAAATGTGCATGAGCGGTCCCTGTGCTTGGGGACACGAATAAATTACAGTTGTACAACAAAAGTTCCTGGCGCCCCTTATTCTACAACCTTGCTACCTCGTATTCGTACGTACGTACCTAATCCAGCACCCTGCGCCAAGGTAACCCATGCGGAATAGCGATACATAACCCACATATGTACAGGTGCGCCGACGAGTATTCTAAAACTTGACTTGGAAAATCTGGGGCTATCACCAACAAGACCCAGGTACATGCTGGGTACATGCTGCAACATTTCAGTAACATTTCTGCAGACAGACTAATGGCCCATCAGATTAACACAGCGGGGGTCCCTGGCAGTCCCATTCAAACTGGGTAACATCCTTTTATATAAAGATGTAGCCAACATTATTGCAACACTTGGAACAGTCCAATGAGAGAAGCGGCCATTGTTTTTAATCAGCCAAGTATGAGCAAGGTGCGGGGCTCCCAGCTATCATGCTATTTCACCTTTGAAAGTGAACCACTGGTTGCAATAAAATTGGCTACATCTGTAGATTTATGGAAGAAGATCCGGCTGAACAGCGTAGATTAGATGGTGCACAGCTCCATAAAAAATGAGATAAGGGCTAAATCGCACAGCTGGTAAAAAACAAGTTTATTGAGTGGGCAAGATGCGCATAGCAACAAAGCAGCATGGAAACGCTCTAATGCGTTTCACACCCTACGGCACTTTGTCAGTATTCTACTGCCTGTCTAGGCAAAAGTATAAGTACCTCCCTCCACTGGAATTGTCAGCACGGGGTCTAAACTATGTTAGCCCATCAGGGTCATGATGGCCCGGAGGGATGACTCAGTCAGAGCCCAGAGATAGCGACTCCCCCAGCAGTGGAGGGGAGTACTGCAGCACAATAGTAATCTTGGTAACATATTTCAAAAAGGAATCACAATAAAAACATCACACACGATTACAAAACTGTATCTCTGTACTGTAATTGTCACTATGAAAACTGTCAGCTGCAATTTAAGGAGATTGATCCACTTATTCAAGCTGTGGATATTGGATGAAAGTAATTGTTAACTTAACTACAAGAACCAATGACATTTATATTCTAAATTAACTACTTATATATTTAAATGGGGGGACAATCTTGAATATGAAAAATGGGTATACATATGGTAATTCCCAAAATACCCACCCACCACCCAATGACTGTCTAGACTCTAATCAAAGATTCGTTTCTAAGATTTGTTTGGACTATTTGTTGAAACTATATTTCTAAAAACACATTCATTTGTCTCATACTCTATAATAATGACAGAGAATACACCACATATGTTTGTTGGTAAATCATATACTATATCCAAATTAGTTGCCACAATTCATAATTTGTCAATATTGCAAGAGGATATGACCAAGGTATTATGATATCCGGGGAATTGTTAACAGCCCCCAAATGTATAACTAAAGAGGAACAATTTTTGGGAATGTCTGGTATAGTTTTTTTTTTAATAAATCAATAGCAACCGTATAAGAAGACATTATAGAAAGTGCTATAGTTCCCAATCGATGTTGACACCTGCAGGCGCCATAGTGACCAATGTGAAGATCCAGAACATCTTTCGGCGACTGAGCATACCCAGCCTGTCTCCTCCTGCGATAGTGGCCAGGACATGTTCAATTGTCGAGACGTGGAAAGCTTTCAACACTTCCCTGTGGAAAACTGCACCAATGCCTCGATACGAGTATCTGATATCCTTGTTTTTGATAGATCTTAAATGTTGCGGGACTCTGACCTTGAGTGGTCTGGTAGTCCTCCCCACGTATACTTTATCATATTTGCATCTCTGTTAGTATACCACATAACTTGTGTTACAGTTGATGAATGTGTTAAGATAATAAATGGTTCCATTCTCCACATTTAACCTTTTTAATGTGTTTTAGATGTGGACAATGTGCAAAATCTGCATTTGTAAAACTCTTTTGGGGTCTTGAATTGTCCCATATTCATAATTAGTGAGTAAAATAAGCAAAGGGAAAGCTAGAGTTTTTGCTTTCTTGAAAACAAATTTATGGCCCGAAGAACTCCAGGTTTCAAATCTTTATCTAATTTTAATATATCCCAGTGTTTTAAAATAATTGATTTTTTTAATTTTTATTGAAATGGGTTATAAAAAAAGGGAGATTGCCATTCCTCTGAATCGCCATCTTTAGGATACAACTTGGAATACTTCCTTCTCTTCTTCTTCCCTGGTTTTTTTATAGCCAAAAAGATACGAAATAGGCAACTGTGAGATTGCAGCTTAAATACTTATAAAATGTAATTCATTAACAATATCCTTACATTTTAATGAAGAAAATATATACCGGCTGCGTGTGAGAAGAAGGGTGAGTGTAAGTGTGGTGTGTGTGACTTACCACACCCACCTCCTTCACACACTGCCCAGTCACCCCTAATTCACACACATCATACTCACCCTTTTATTCAACACAAATGCCACATTCATCCCCCTTCTCACACAACACACTGACTCGTTTTCTCAACACGCACGTCACATTCACCCCCTTTCTCTCATACAACACATAAAGTTTACAAAAAAAAAGTTAATTATGATTAAATAATTATGCCTGGAAGAACTTTACATGCGGTAAGTCAACAGTCTGAAAATATACAGCTTGTTTAGTCTCACAATGGGGATAACGCGGTAAGGAAATGTCACCCTATATAGTCAGGCGAACCCTGTGCAAGAATGCCGATGTTTGCCCTATAAAAATTATTTCTGTCCATCGCTATGTCCTTTTTATCACAAAGATGCACTAAAGAGTGAGCAGCTTTTTAAAAACAAAGTGTTTATGGATATTGAAGACTTTATTAGCTCATGAACGTAGCAACATATAATAAATTTGACGTGTGATGCCTACTTTGCAGCAAGTAAATCATTCAAAATATCCCAATAAGTCAAGCACAGCAGAGAAAGAAAAGCAAAATGAATACTTGAGGTGCATTGCTCTGCCCATACAGGGTAATGTTGTGCTTCTTTTATATTTGGCATTGCTTTTATAGAAACTAACAATACCTAGAGAATATAAAACAAACAATAGGGCTGGTAGGGGGGAGGGGGTGGGGCGACTACAGTCCTCAAGGACTACCAGCAAGTCAGGTTTAAAGGATTTCCCTGCTTCAGCACAGGTGGCGCAGTCAATGACTGAGACACTTGTGCTGAAGCAGGGCTATCCTGAAAACCTGACCGGATGGTGGCCCTTGAGGACTGGAGTTGTCCACCCCTGCAATAGGGGATATGTCACAATAATCCTGGATCTATTTAAGGCTTTCACCGCTGATGCACCTAAAGAAATCACAATGATCGTGGATGGGTGCCTGGTGACACAAGGGAAACGCAGTGATAATCACGTAATAATCAAGTGAGTTCATTGAAAATGAGTATAAGTGTATAAAAAATGAATTGCACTCCCAAATGTAAAACAGCGCACATATAATCATCCGTAGCATGTAGGAACGTCCGCAGCATCCCACCCACTCTCCGCTGCACACGCACTCCCGTCTTGGCAGGAACCTTGTGCTGGTGTCACCCTTCTACACATTTTGTGTATACCACGTCACCAGGAAAGAAGCGCCTGAGGTGGTGGGGATCGCTGGACATTTAAATACCCTACCTCTGGCATCCAACTCAATAAATAAAATAAGCCTGATTTGCCACAATTTGAAGTCACAAACATTTGGGTTTTAAGTGTTCCCCTAACCGAGTGATTTCACACCATCAGGGAAATGAATTCCCTCACTGCACCTCTTATCACTGTACCCGTATTCTGAATTACTCTACAAGTAACGTTTTTCTACTACTTAGATATTTACTGTAATGTATTAGTCTCCTGCCTGACAGCAATGGACCCCAGCATGCTTGTATTATGCTCCTTCTTATATTTACCATCAGTGGTAAATGAGACATTGCTAACTATAAAGGCATTAAACACCAACCTTAAACATGCTTTAAAAATGGGTACATTTTGTGGCATATTTATTAATTTAGCGCCTCCGATCCCGCCCCACCCCTCCCCTGGTAGGGACTATTAAAGGTTATGGGCCTTAAAGGGTTAACTCTATGTACTTAGAAAGAGTAACACCCCTCTCCCATCACATGGTACAGGGTGATTAGGCAGAAACCTAGCCTCGCCCACTTTATAGAAGGTGTCTAATCTGTCACATAGTACAGGATGCCTAAATATAATTAAAAACCACCCCACCCTGTTAGGCATGGTGACCAATGATGTCACTAGCATGTATATAACGTGGGGTTGAAAGTTCTAGATTCTGCCCCCAGAAGGGGATCTCACTGTACAGTATATAGTGTAAGATGTTTATATGTAGAGCTATATGTTTAAGGATGTCTGGTCACCTTTATGACTTTATATTTGGAGAACGTGCCCCTTCTAGTCATAGCCCACAGCAAAGGTCAGAGGTTCATCATCTGCCCTGAAAGAGGAGGACACGGTACTATGTGGGAATCCTTTTCATAAAGGGTTCCGGAGCACCGCGGGATTGGCCCATACTGATCAGATCTAAATGCGAGCCCATTTTGGTGCCTTGTGATAAGGAGGGTACTCCTCAGAGTGATGGGATATGTATACCTGATGATGGAAGTATCTCTACCATGAGTCCTGGTGGGAAGGAGGCAAATCACAATGCAGGGACAGTGAATACCTGCAGACCCAGTGCTAAGGGTACCAAGCCCAGAACCTCCATAGGATAGTGGTGAGAGCTACCAGGGAAGAATACCAAATGCATCTGTATTATTTGACACTCATTGTCCGAAGAGATGTCCTTATATGTGGATCCAAATCAATGGAACAAATAAAGTTCCTGGTGCCTTCATTACCACCTTTTACAATACATGTCCAGACAGCCCTGATACCAGCACCCTGAGAAGGTAATTAGAGACACAGCGCACCACTGTATATAAGACATAAAGAGGGGTTACACATATATGTAACGCACGTTACCCCACCTCCTGGGAGATGTGGGGCTACAGTGTGTGTGGTGCGATGTGATACCTGCGGCTCACAGGAAACCTGAGCCTCTGCTGCTGGGAACCTGGGGTGTACCTGAATTGGTGCTCTTTGTTGGGTACCTGCCGGGTGTGTCCACACCCGGGCGCTTTTGCTGTATTGCGGATGATGGGATCCACGGATCCGGTGCTGTAACCCGAGAAGCCTCCACCTCTACGTTGGGTGGGTCCTGCGTGGATGGTACCACTTTTAGGAGTCTCTTTGGTAGCAGGTGTCTAGTCTCAGACCACCTGTGAACAGGATACCGCCGAGTCCTGTCTGTGTCCCTCACACTGGTACTACAGGGGCACTGTCCCTATCTATGGGCCTGTCCCTGCAGCAACCAGAAACTGAGGGAATTTGGGGCCTAACAGGGTGTATCTGGCCTAGTACAGGAGCCACAGATCCCTGCACATACAACCTACCCCTTCCTTGTCCCAGCTCCGACTGCCCAACATGTCCCAGCACGCAAAATCTATCTAATTCCTGCAGGGGGAATACTACAGCCCTATTGGCTGGTTCACGCCTGGTGAGCTGCAATCCCAATGGCTGCTGAGGTTTCTAGTCCCCGTTGGAACCTTTCAGACTAATGGCTGCCACTCCGGGGTCCTGCTGTGCATGCGCAAAGTGTCCCTCGCACTGGCGTCAACCCCAACACGGCCGTCTGACTGGGGAATCCTCTGCGCATGCGCGACCACACTGCGCATGCGTGAGAATTAACAACATATGGGAGCCGCCGGCGACTCGGTCGCCCTACCTGTACTCCCGACACTGTCGGGACCTGCCCCATGCCTCCACTACATAGTGCACCCGCGCCAGGAGGTAAGGAGCTAATGGGAGCCCCAAGGGGAACCGGGGTTACATATAAAATATATAAACTGTGTATGTTAACATGTATGATTTGACACTCATTATTGTCTAAAGAGAAGATGTCCATATATGTGGAGCATAATCAAATAATGCTCTTGTTTGTTTGCGCCGTTCATTGCTACTATCTTAGCATACACGCCCAGCCAGCCCGAATGCCAGCACACTGAGAAGGTACTGTACTGAGAATGCTGTGCACCACTGTATATAAATCACCTCAATGTAACACTCTTTTTTGAGCCAGGTATAGAGGGGTTACATTTAAATAGATTGTATGTCACCACATCTGGCTACAAAATGAATGCCAGCTGACTTGTAAATAATTATGTTTGCAGTGATAAAAAGCAGGCACAAATGTGGCAGAAGACAGAACACTTTCTTGTGCAACACGTACTAAGATCTTTAGTTAATGGCCCATCTTGCTGATTTTGCTTTTGGATATGTGCAGCATACTGGGTTTTTTTATAACCGAATGATTAATATATTAAAATCACAATGAACATGTTCACTGCCCATTTGAGTTTCAGGTAGCCTGAGACTAGGTAGCGGGAGGTAGGAGCAGCCATTTTGTGAGTCGTGTATGCGCAAGCGGCGATGTGCAATGTGTCAGAGGGGCTGCTGCGGAACTCTGGTGCTGCAGGGTTAAAAGACAGGCATGTTTCTCCAATAACTCCAATATCATCAAAACCACCTATACAGTAAAATAATTTCAAAGGGTTGACATACATACCTGTCTGATTCATGGCTTAGAAAACATGAATGGAATCCTCTACTTTTTCTGAGAACAGTACTTTTTGGAAAAACTTTCACTTATAAACCAATCAATTAGGAGAGTTTTACAACGTAAATATACAGGCACCATGGTCTCCTCCATGAAGGGCTTACAATGTAACGTTTAACACCTGAGACACAGAGATAAAGAGTTCCATATTTACTAAACGGTACTAAGTCACATGTTGACTCCAGATGACATTATGAATGGGCTGTAAGGTGTCTTCCAATGCCGAAAGGTGCCTTTACGACATAGCACCACTTAGTAAATATGTGCCCAGAGCCGACACTGTGATGCAAACCAGGTTCACCAACTTCAAAGGCTGTGCTTTTACCACTAAACTAGTCCTTTAAGCCCTATTTATAATTCTCAGCAGCTTACATAGGTGTATGGAGAAAAATGACACATAAATTGATATATCCTTATTTTTTATTATATATTACTGTCAAGCAACTCCTTCCATTGCTCCATTTGACCTCTCTGACGTGCCCAATGTTGGACAAAAGTGACTTGGTACATTGACGTTGAGATTAAAGAGGCAATCCAAGCATCTTGTAAAATGTATTACCGTAATTGAAAACGAATTACCTAAACTGCTGATCGATTGGTTCTCCTGTGATCTATCAGCAAAATCCTGCTTCCCAGGGTTCCCTAAATGGCCGCCTTTCAGTTTCAAATCAATCCTTCAGTCAGTGTAGCTCAACAGCTACAATGTAATCTTATATTACTACGGTAGCAGTATCTATTGTTAGAGTTTGCCACTCAAATGCTGGGAATATTGGCAACAAATTATCAAAAACAGGACAGTGTTACAAATATCTTGCACTGCTGGGGAGATGTTTCTTAAGTCTACTATAAAAATCAAAAGATTCTTAGTATATTAAAATTAGTCATAAATTGCATTAAAACTGCATTTCAAGTTGCCGTTTAAAAAAAAAAAAAAAAATTCCATTCAATATGTGCATCAATACAATCTGCACACTGACAAGTGATTAGCTTAGTTGCCGATCGATCCGTTCTCCTGTAAGTGATCGCCGAATCAGGGGTTATTTAGTTCACTGTTATGGCTGCACAAGACTACCCAGGATGCAAAGTTCTGTGTGGAAGATCACGTGACCAGCCAGCCACTAGATATAATTGGTGCACTGCTAGAGAGAGGGCAGGGCTCAAGAGCCAGAGCCTGTCTCAGAAGAGGAAAGCGGTGTGACTTTGTAAATGGTTTCTATAGAAACAAAAATGCTCGTTACATTAGAATACATTAAAAATGTCTTTAAAAATTGTTTTTTTTAAATGCTACAAGTATTTTCTCATAATACAGAACTGATTTATAAATAAAAACACATGTAGGCTATTGCTTGAACTGCAGCTTTAAGGGTTGAATTTAAAAAAAAGGTAGTAAGTATTATCTAATACTACAAAACTGATCTATTTAAAAAAAAACACATGTAGGATATTGCTTGGATTGCTCCTATAAGAGACGTGTTTCAAATGACTCACTGAGCAATTTAAACCTGACACACTTGGGGGTTCACTTCCTTAATGGCTATGCCTGCTAGCAGTGCTAATGGCCAATCACTTGAGGAGCTACTGTATGAACAATTATTAGCAGCTTCTCAGATGAATGCATAACTTATAGTACTCACAGGTTTCAAACAAACTTACTGTTTGGGGCAGGGATTTCCTTTCCTATTGTCTGATTTTGCTGCACTTATGTATAATTATAATTCCCTGTACTGTATTCTTTGTGAAGCGCTGAGTACACTTTTGGCGCTATATAAGTAAAGACATACAATACAATACTGTTTCCAATAACTGATGCTTGCAAACGTAATAATGTAAACATAGGTTTTCCATGTAGATGTCTTATTTAGGTTTTGTACTTTGTTATATATGGGAATGTTTGGTCGTGATTTGTGAAATAAGACCTCTTTTTTTTGATCAGCAAAGGATCTTTATCGTCAATACCCAAACTCTAAAAAAAAGTAAGCAGATATATCCAGGGTGCCACAGCAGAAAAGCAAAACAAAGTTACGAGTCCTTGTACCAAAAAAAAAACCACAATACAAAAAAACGGTATTACCTACGCATAACATCAGTAAAATGGGAGTGTACAAAAAAATAAAATTGCAGATGACTGTTTTTAAATAAAGAATGTACGCCACAAATCTTTAGGAATGTTGTTTCCTTGCAGGTAAGAATGTTTTAGAAGCAGCAATGATACACAAAAAGACTGAACATGATATCATTTTGCTGTTATGTAAATGTCCCTGTTCTCATGCATAAAATCCTGCGTAATTAGAAGGGCATGAAAGAAAAGCCTGCTTGACTTGTTCTTTCATAATAAAAACATTAAACATCTAGAAAGAAGGTCAAAGACTGTTACCATTATTTACCAATCATCAGTTTATACAATCTATATCTGTATATCTATAAAATATATATATATATATATATATATATATATATATATATATATATATATATATATATATATATATATATATATATATATATGCATGTCATTTCCCAGAATCCCTTGCTGCAGTGGAAGTGCTGTTTGCTGGGTGAAAATGGTGAAAGACAGGGTTGCAGACCTGTCTAAGACATGCAAATGAATATACAGGAATATTTACAGTTGCTTTATATATATATATATATATATATATATATATATATATATATATATATATATATATATATCACGACCTCTGTAGAGAAAACTAATTTCTGCAATCAACAGTATGTAAATACAATTATGTTGGGGAGCTGTGTGGGAACAATATATTTTCCATCTGTGGAAGTCTAGAATGGAAAAGTATATTTAATTGAATCGGTCCAGTAACACGTGGCACTGGAGAGGTTAGAGCAGCACCCCATCTCTACTCTAATTAAAAATAATATTTTTTGCTGATATCCCTTTCACATAAGCCTTTTTTGCACTTTCTACGCTCGTTTTTACCTTCCACAGTAGCATGTTAAAATGTGAAGATTCCTGTCCAGTTCCTACTGCGGTTTCCATGGTTGTTTTCAAACTTTTATGTTGGTGCCATGGCTCACCCAGTACTCGTTAGAATGGCACACCATCTCAAGGTCAAAGGGCCAAATATTAAAGGCAGGCTGTGCCGTTCACTGGAGTCCAGAAGCAACCGTTCTTGATGTGTGATGTAATTTATGAGAGAGGCAAATGATGTATTAATAATCCTTAGCATTTTGGCTTCAGGAACCGCGCAAATGTGTATTATTCTGCTATATTTCTCCACTTCACAGCAGCAGTGAAATATAGGACAGATTTATGTTGTCCCCAGATGTGGAGAAATCAGAGAGATTAGCAGTAAAACCCTGTGACCTTTAGCCTCTTTGCGCGTGATAAATCTTGAAGTGTCAGAAATGACCTCTTAAATCTAAGGCGTCAACCTGTGAAAAAAATACGTATACTTTGAATACACTTCAGTATACTAATACATATACGTCTCAAATGATGATTTATGGGCTTATAAAATAGATTAATTCTTTTTGAAAAGCAGTATAGCAGAAAAGTAGTGATCCCAGGTCACTTTCCTATTGACTAATAAATTGACCATTGATAGTTCAGGGAAGAGATCTGTCAAGTTTTCCCAGCACTTTGCAAATCATGCACCATTGACCATTGGATTTGCATGAAAAATCTCGCAAGAATGTTTTTGTTTAGACAAAATGTGCGCATGAGAGACCCATTGCATTATATACCTTCCAAAACACTCCTCTTTCTACCATGTGGAGAGATACATGTTAGCGCCCAACTCCTTTTCCTAAATGTTACTTTTATGTCTGAAGCACTTCTTCCCATTATGTGTTATTTATATTATTTGTTATTTATATGATTGTCGTGTATATTAATGGCGCTATATAAGTAAAGACATACATACATTCATGAAATACCTGGGAAATAGGCATATTCAAATGCTCTTATTTTTTCAGAGATCGATCTCTCTATTGATTTATATACCTCCCAAAACAGTCAACTATACAACATGTGGAGAGATACCTGTGTATGCCTAGAATACCTGGGAAATATGCAAATGTAAAACATTTTAATATACTTTGCATATTGAAATCAGCGTATATCCCAGGTATTATCACAGGTATTGTTGGATCTCTCTATCTCTCTTTCCTCCAAAGCCCCATTTCAGTGGCTAAATCTTTCATTGTTGCAATAACAGCAGAAATCCCAGCATAGTTTAGGACAGATTAGCACATATTGCTCAGTGAAAGGTGATGTAATATGCATCCATTAGTCTTTAACTAGTCCGTTCATTGTATGCCACGTCATCCTTTACCATAAGCACAGCACGCCAGACAGTTTATCTGCACGGATCTTGTGTTAGATCCCAGTATTGTTTCCTTAGCTACATGTGAAGTAGCTGACTGACCTTAGTCAAACATTGCTAAACTATTTTGCTTGTTAACCAAGGCATTATTATTGTTTATCTAGAGTCTAGACCATGCAGGCCAACTCCAATCGTCAAGGGCCACCAACAGGTCAGGTGTTCAGGCTATCCCTGCTTCAGCACAGGTGCTCAATCAGTGGCTTACTCAATGACAGAGCCACTGATTGAGCCACCTGTGCTGAAGCAGGGATATCCTGAAAACTTGACCAGTTGGTGGCCCTTGAGGAATGGAGTTGCCCCCCCCCACCGCATCCGATCTAGTCAATAAAAAAGAGCCTAAGAAAAAGCATATTCCCACATGGTTCCAATTTCTACTCAATACTGTCTGCTGCCTGTTGTAAACTTCCTAATTATTGGAAATCTTTGTTATATTATTGTTAATAGAACAGTACCAGCCTGGTCCTATGTCAGTGTAACACATGGCACGTCAACATTGCTTATAAAGCGAATTACTTCTTTTAACCGCTCATAAATAAAGATGCGTGCTGTCAGGACAATGAACTGTGGTAAGTGGTAGAATGCTCATGAATAGACATGAAATCCTTTGAAATGTCCTGTAGCCATGTGGAATAAAGAAGAGGCCTAGTGAAGTCTACCTAGGGGTCCACAGTATGTATTCATGCACAGAAATGTTTCTGCTCACAGCTGTCCCATATCTAAGAAGCATGTTTTTTTTTTACATTTAGCACATTTATCCCCCCCCCCCCCCTCCTAAGGGAGATCTGATCTTCCAGGATAAGTGCCACATGTTATCGGTGTGGTGGTGCATACCTGTAGGCCCACAGCAGACTGAGTGCTCCGCAGATGGTATAGGGATGTTCAACAGGACAGGTTCTTAGCTCAGATATTCTAGTGCAGCACCTCCATCTTGCATGGCTCCTGCCAGGGGCAGGAGTTCTCCCCACAAGCCCTCCTTCTCCATAAACACACGTAGGCAGATGATAATACAACCAGTGTTTATTGACAGAACCACTACAATTTAGTGGAGTGCCAGCTTTTATACCGGGGGAGGGGTTTGTAACCCTGCCCCATAACAGGGCAGGTCCAGGTACTGACAGGCACCACAACACTTGCATGTGATCCAGTCAGTACCCTCCAAGGCATGACACTCCAAACTGCAAATAGACCTGCACCTGGATATTATAACATTGTATCCTATCCCGTCTGCAACTCGCATGCTAGGCCTCTGTACAGGAGTTTAACCCCAATACTGCCTGTTCCTATCAGGACTTATAAAGTTAGGGCCAGGGAAAAGGGTATAGTCAGGGGCCCTAGGCTTCACACAAATTGTTAGCCAGAAAGGGTTATTTCACCCAATTTCTGGAAGAGTTTTTGATGAAGATAAAAGGTGGCACAAATGGGATATATCCCAGTATACTGTAATACAGGGGAACGCAATCTTTTTCCCCTGCGCCCCCCCTGCTGGCTGTCCTGCTCTCCGCGCGCCTCCCTCCCTCCTCCTTACTGTGGTTCCCAGCGTCTGGGTGTCATGACGAAACGTTGTCATAGCAACGCGTCGTCACATGACACCGCTGCGTCATTTGATGCCGCGTTGCCATCACGACGCATCTCCAGATGCCGGCTAAACCACGTTAAGTGCAGTTTACAGAAGTCTTCGCCGCTTCCCTGGCACTTAATTTAAGTGCCTTCGGGAAGCGCGCAGGGCCTCTGTTAACCCCGCGCCCCCCGCAGTTAATCTTGCAAACCCCAGTTTGCGCACCGCTGCTGTAATACATAACATGTTCTGTTATCCCCAATAACAAGCTGTTGCACATTGAGCACAAGTGGAACAAAGCATTTTGATTCATTAACATTAAAAGACACTGTAGCCATGCAGCCCCTGGCTACTAGATTCCCTGCCTAACACGTAAATCCAGGTATCAGTGCAGGCAGTGTTAGGGTTAAATATGCCCTTGCTGTAGTAAGCTGTTACCTTGAGTGACAGGGGGGTGGCTTATGGCCTGGGTACTGCCCATACAGGGCTGAGACCTGGAGCCCCTCCTCTGGTAACAAAAAGAAGCTGCAGTTCCAAATGTAGTGTGTGTGGGTGTGTGGAGCCAGGCTCTAGTTCACCTTCCTTCCCCTCCCTCAGGGGAGTGGGAGCATCTACCCCATACTCCACCAGGGAGTGTGGAAGTCAGAGTTAGGCTGCGGTCCCAGTACAGCCTGTGCGCACGGCGCGGCGTGCACTGTGCGTGTAAGCACCGCCCCTCAATGGGGCTGGGCCTACTACGCACCGTGACGCTGAAGGTGCAGCCGCGCCGTGCTGCAGGGTTTTTCACAACTCAATAAAATTGAGTTTACTCCTAGCGACGGAGGCGTGGCCACGCCCCCACCGGCGGTTCACCCAATGAGGGTGAACCAGCCACGTGACGTAATGGCCACGCCCCCGCAAATCCCCGACCACGCCCCCTCCTGTCGCAAGATTCTCCTCTCCTCACAGACCACAGATCGCGGTTAGCGCTGTGACACGCGCCACCCCCCCCCCCCCCGCCGTGCGCGCGTGTCACAGACATTACTGGGACTACAGCCATAGACCTTCGGGGTTGAGTCCAGGTACCAAGAGAAGAGCAAGCTGTGAGGTGACACTCCGCTGGGTTATGTAGGGTCCATTGGGGGATAATCTCTCTTGCTGTCAGAGAAGAGAGTGTACGAATGTATGCTGTATATGTTGGTATGCTGTTGCTGTACATAACGAATAAAGGCCCAGTTACTGTTTTATACTCCTGCCTGAGGCTGCAGTTCTTTAGGGAGAGGGTGAGAGTGTTTTCCACAGGGGACTGCAACTATTAACGTTAGACTCTGTGGGAGCGGAGGCGCTGTACCACCAAGAGAAGAACTATTCAAACACCGAAAGCCTGTCCTGTGTATCCCCAACAACACCGGCAGGTGCTCAGGGCCTTCTGTGAGCCTAACAGGTAGCACCAACCGCAGGTAACAGTGAATCTCCCTTAGGGTGGGGGAACATGTGTTACAACACTTAATAAAAATATTTTAGCTTAACTCCAATACTGCATTTTTTTATAGACCCCTATTTTCATCATAATCTCTCTAAGAAGATGCAATGCCCCTTAAAATATTAGCTGCCCTTATGTGCATTCTGTTGAAAACTGATGTAGCCAGGTCCCCCTCCTTTGTCCCCCTCGCGCACTCACCCCTTCCTTTCCCGTTGCACGCGTGGTTGTATTGCGGCCGGTTGCTAGGGAAGCGGATCGGGCGGTTGCCGGGGACGCGAGCGGCGAGCAGGCCGGTTGCCGGGGACGCGATCGGGCTGTCGCTAGGGCCGCGATCGCGTTGCCACCGGCCCGGCGGCTAGCGGAGCAGGGCGCCGCCATGACAGTAAGCTCGCGCATGCGCAGGAGGCCAGCTAGCGCAGGAGGCTCCAGATAGCTCGCGCATGCGCGAGAATAGACGGCCAGCCCCCAGGGTGCATATGGGCAGAGACACCTGATGCCAGGGAGCCAATCAGAAGGCCAGATTCCCCTGCTAGCAAGGAGATACATTTCGCGGGGTTTTGCACCCACGACTCACTCAGGATCCGGACCAGCTAGGGGTAGGAGGTGGATGCAGGGGTGAGTGACCCTCTGCATTAGGCCAGCAGCCCCCAAGGTCCCAGTTAGGTCCTGAGCCATCTATTAGCTTGTGGAGCTTAGGAACAGGCCCTAGATAGGGACACTGCCCCATTTATTGGTTGAATAGACAGGGACACAGTGTTGAAGCCGTGCGGCCCTGTGAGGTGGGTTCTGGGCTCAGAACACCACTCAAGACCCTGCGACAAGGAGTGACATTGTCGCGCTGGACTTTCAACCCACGCGGTGTGGAGGACCCCGTCGGATCGTGTGGATTTATATCGCGGTACCCGTGGCTGGAGCCCGGGCAGGTAACCTGCAACTCACGTGCACCAACCAGGCCTATCACCAAACATAGTGGCTGCGCAGTCACACACACACATGTACAGTGGTATTTGACTTCGAGAACACGAGACATTTGGGTGGGGGTTACTGGACACAGGGTGGGGTCACATTGTGGGTGGTTAGCGTCCGCCGTGACGCCTAGAGGTGATAGCGTCCGCCGTGACGCCTAGAGGTGATAGTGTCCACCGTGACGCCTAAAGGTGGTAGCGTCCGCCGTGACGCATAGTGTGGTTAGCGTCCGCCGTGGCGCATGATGCTGTTATGCTGTTTTGATGTTATGCTGTTACGTGATTTGTGTGTTTCCATGCAGTAAAGCCCGTCCTGTTTTATATTCGGTAGTGTTGTGTGGTTGTTCCTGTGAGGGCCTCCTCCCACTCCGTTGGGATCCCTCCCAGGTGGAGGCGTTGCACCTAGAGATGTATGATAAAGATGTACCCCAGGTTCCCCAAGCGGAGGCTTAGGCTCCTGAGAGCCACACAGGTTGCACAGCAAGTAGTAGCGGCGGTAGTCATAGGGAACACCCGTTACATTTGGAGGCGCTGCTGAGATTCAGACCTGGGGTGCCCGAACTCAGTAAAAATGTCGTTAGGTTTCACGTTACCTTCCCGCCAAGAGGTGTACACGTGGGCGGTAAAAAGGCAAGTCCCGCCCTCACAAACCCTTGCTGTAGTACAAGTGCCCGCCAATGCCTCATCCTATGAACTATGTTTAATCCTAATGCAGTACCCAGGCTTAGAAGATGCCAGAATCTTGGGTCGCCGCTCCGACCCCGACGGGTCATGGTGCACCGTATTAATCACTGGGGGATGTGAATTGTCGCCCCAACAAGGCCCATCCAACTTGCGTTTCCACGGGGCCCTCAGCTCAGGGTGTCCTGTTATATATCCTGAAATGCCGATAAAACCCGAACCCTGTAGCCCCCGGACAGACCTGCTAGAGACTAGTATGAGCATGTCCCTGTTCCCACCAGAAAGTATATGTGGGGATGAGGCCAGTGTATTATCCTGTGCTAATTGTCGCTCAAGCAGACAGAGCTCCAGCCCCAGTAGAATGGGAGAAATCCAATTTCTAGCCCAGGCCATCCAACAACTGGGTAGGCCCAAGCACGAATCCCCTTCCCCTCAGCCATACCACAAGTTAAAGCTCTTTTCAGGGGTAAACCCTACTCCCACTGGTGAAGAGGCTTTTGATGTTTGGAAGGAATATGCTTAACAGGTACTGGAAGAGTGGACCTGTCCTGATGAGGTGAAAAGACAACGAATCATGGAGTGCCTGCGCCCGCCTGAGTCCACTACCATCAAGATGTATAAAGATCAGCATACGGGGGTTACCGCACATCAGATGATGGAGTCGCTTACCCGGGCATATGGTAAGGAAGATGATGTGAGTGAGCTATGGACTAAGTATTACAATCTCCGCCAGAAAGAGGGGGAAGACCTATCCGAGTTCATACAACGGATCCAATTGCTCTTGTGGGAGCTACGTTCCCGCCAAGTCATCAAGGCCTCAGAAGTAAATGAGTATAGGCGCACTCAATTCCTGCGGGGAGCCATACCCACGCACCATATCGTGATAATGATCAGATGCACGCTACAGAAGGGAGACCCCCCTACTCTAGAAGACCTACTGGATGAGGTGAAGGGTCATGAGGCCTATACTAGGTTGCATACGCCCAAGAAGGCCAAAGACCCGCGCAAGGATGAGACCAAGGAAGCAACAGTGCCCAAAGCAAAGGGGAGCAAGAGCGGTAAGGATACGGCCACCCCGGAGGTGCCTAGGTCCGCTCCCAGGTCACTTGACGGTCCGGGTCCCCGCCCAGACTTCCGTTGCTTCAACTGTGGCGAGCAGGGCCATGTTGCAAGGAACTGTTCAAACCCCACTAAGGCCCAGACCTACACCGTGACCGTGCGGAAGGCAAGCTCGTCCCTATCAACCGTACCCGAAGATGTTGCCGAGGAGTCGGGGAGGCCTTCCACGGAGGAGACGCCCCCGGCCGATGCTTACTGCCGAGTAGGGCCCACCGCTGTAATAAGAGTCGTCGTGGAGGGGATATACTCTTCAGCACTTCTGGACACTGGATCACAAGTAACCATCATCTACCGTCCATTCTACGACCAGCACCTCAGCCATCTTCCCTTGCAGTCAGCCGAAAAGATGAAGTTATGGGGACTGAGTAAAGATGATTATCCCATAGACGGAATAGTAGCGGTCAAGCTGGATATCTTGCAGTTGAACACTAACAAGTCGCATCCCATGCTGGTGGAAGCTTTGGTCTGTCCAGAGGCTCGAGAACATCCCAGTGCCCCCATCATACTAGGCACGAATGCCGATATTGTGAGGTCGGTGATTCGCTCATTCCTACAAGAAGCCGGTGAGCTACCGTTGTCATCCCTGAATATAGCCCCTGGCCTGCGGGAAGAATGCTATAGGGTGGCGTATGAGGAACAGTATGGTGAAATCTTTAATCAAGAGCGAGGGTTATTGCAGATTCCACCAGGGGGACTGAGGCACGTGACAGCGCTGATCAAGTACCCCAGTCGGCACGAACACGACCGATACTTCTCGCTAGAGACCCTCCCAGAGTCTGAGAATCAGTGGGGATACCGAATGATACCTGAAGTATGGGATTGGCCATCTACCGTCCCCAGGAAGATTACTGTGTCTATCCAGAACCTGTCTCTCCATACCGTGCCGCTAGAAGTAGGACAAAGGTTGGGTAGAATTTATCCTGTGGATCCTGTAGACGACCCAGTGACCGTTCACACTGCCCGTGTGGGAGAAGAGGCCGAGGCACTACAATTCGACTTCGGAGAGTCTCCCCTGGAAGAAGCATGGAAAGAGAAGCTATGTGCTCAGTTGAGAGAGAGACGAGATGTGTTCTCTACTAGTGAGATGGACGTGGGATGCAGCAGAAGCGCTCAGCACACGATTCGTCTGAATGATGACACGCCATTTAGGGAAAGGTCGCGCCGTTTAGCTCCCAGAGATGTGGAGGATGTGCGGGGTGTCCTGAACGAGATGGAAACGGCCGGCATAGTGACCGGATCTCGGAGTCCCTATGCCTCACCGATTGTGGTGGTACGAAAGAAGAATGGGTCTGTTCGATTGTGCGTGGACTACAGAACATTGAACAGACGTACTGTGCCTGACCAATACACGCTACCCCGAATAGAGGAGATTCTCAGCGCCCTGTCCGGAAGCCAGTGGTTTAGCGTGTTGGACCTTCGATCTGGGTATTACCAGGTTCCGATGAGCCCTACTGATCAAGAAAAGACGGCGTTCGTCTGTCCCCTGGGATTTTATCAGTTCACTCGGATGCCCCAAGGTATCTGTGGCGCTCCAGCCACTTTCCAACGGCTTATGGAAAAGACGATTGGAGATATGTGTCCGCGTGAGTGTTTGGTCTATCTAGACGACATAATTGTGTTCGGAGCCACCCTTGAAGAACACGAGACTAGGCTGATGAAAGTATTGGATCGCTTAGGGAAAGAAGGCCTGAAGCTCTCATTGGATAAGTGCCGCTTCTGTCGAACATCGGTCACTTATGTGGGTCATATCGTGTCCGCAGACGGAGTGGCCACCGACCCGGCCAAGGTGGAGGCGGTGGTGAATTGGCCAAGACCGAGAATGTGATGGAGCTGAGGTCATTTCTCGGGTTCTGTGGATATTATAGAAGATTCGTGGATGGATACTCCAAGAAGGCAGCTGTGCTGAACGATCTGCTGAAGGTCTATCCAGAGGAACCCAAGCAGAAGAGGACCCCCCCAAGGACCCCCTTCGGGGATCTGTGGACGCCGGCTTGTGAGGAAGCATTTAAGAGGCTGAAGAATAGTTTAACAGAGGCTCCCGTTCTAGCATATGCTGACCCGGAGAAGCCTTACATTCTGCACGTGGATGCCAGCCTCAATGGATTGGGAGCTGTGCTACACCAGAAGTACCCCACTGGGCTTCGTCCTGTGGCATATGCAAGTAAAAGTTTGACTCCAAGTGAAAAGAATTATCCAGTTCACAAATTGGAGTTCCTCGCCCTCAAATGGGCCATATCTGACAAACTACATGATTACCTATATGGGGTCACCTTCGAGGTCCGAACAGACAACAATCCGCTGACCTATGTACAAACCACGGCCAAATTAGATGCGACCGGTCACAGATGGTTGGCCACCCTCGACAATTACCAGTTTTCTATGAAATATAAGCCTGGACCTCTCAATATAGGAGCCGATGCTCTATCTAGGAGATCGGGACTGGGCGAGACCGCCGACGATGGCCCTTGGGAAGAAATTCCAGGACCAGGAATGAGAGCTATGTGTTCCACTGCTGCTATTGTAAACGACCGAGTGGCATTCTCCGAGCTACGAGTAGTGGATTCTTTAGGGTGTCGACCTCAAGCCCTTCCAGAAGCTTACTGCCACCCTGATGGCATGGGTCTAACACAAGACGTCATTTTCACGGTGAAGGAACTGGTACTAGCACAGACACATGATCCTGCGGCTAAGGCTGTCCGAGAGGCCCTACACAAAAATGACTCTGCACTGGTGAAACGGGCTCCTCGCGAGGATGTGGGTCTTCTCATGAGAGAATGGGATAAGTTTGAGATGGATAACGGCCTACTCTATAGGGTTGTTCAATTCCACAATCATCCTGACCGTCGACAACTATTTCTACCTCGGCGTATGCAAGGTCTCGTTTTAAGATCACTACATGATGATCATGGACATTTGGGGGTGGATAAGACCTTGGGTTTAGTGCGAGACCGGTTCTTCTGGCCTAGGATGCGGGAGTCAATTGAACAACACTGCAGAAAATGTCTACGTTGCATTCATAGGAAGACCCTTCCCACCCGTGCTGCTCCAATGGGCCTATGGATTTAGTTTGTATGGACTTTTTGTGCATAGAGCCAGATTCAAAGGGTATAGGAAATGTGCTAGTAGAGACAGATCACTACACTCGATACGCTCAAGCCTTCCCCACGAAGGACCAGAAGGCTACCACCGTGGCTAAAGTGCTGTGGGAGAAGTATTTTGTGCATTATGGTCTGCCCAGCAGGATGCACTCTGACCAGGGACGGGATTTTGAGAGCAAGCTGATCAAAGAGTTGCTAACACTGTTGAACATTCAAAAGTCCAGGACTACTCCCTACCACCCAGAGGGAGATGCGCTCCCTGAAAGATTTAATCGGACATTGCTGGACATGCTAGGCACTCTGAAAAATTCCCAAAAAGGAGAATGGAGTAAACATGTTGAGGCCTTGGTGCATGCCTACAATTGCACTAGGCACGAGTCCACCGGATACACCCCATACTTCATGATGTTCGGGAGAGAAGCCAGACTGCCAATCGACATCCGCCTACGGGTATCTACCGACGGGATACCCAACATGGCTCATTATCGATATGTGCAGAGACTCCAGGACAGTCTGCACCATGCCTATCAGTTAGCTGAAAGAGCCAACGCTCGACTGAATGCCAATAATAAAAGACGGTACGACCACAAAGTACGCTATAGAGCGCTCCAACCAGGAGACGCAGTTCTCCTACGCAACTTAGGGATTCCAGGCAAGCACAAGTTAGCTGATCGCTGGAGGGAGGGGCCTTTTCAAGTAGAGTCCCAAATGCCGGGCCTTCCTGTTTATCGCATACGTGATGTGAATGGCAAAGTAAAAGTTTGGCACCGAAACCACTTGTTACCTATCTCCCAACTGGGAGAGAGTGAACCTGAAACAGAAACAGTAATGAACGACAGTGAGCCTGAAGAGGCTATTGCGAATCCCGGCCCCATAGATGAGACCATTCAGGATCCTTTGGAGGGAACATCCAACAGAGACTGGTGGGCACCTCCCGAAGGCGCAACAAGTAAGGGGCCAGCTGACAAAGTACCTCCATTGGAATTTTCACCAAGTAATCAATCACTAGATCCTACCACTCCGAGTTTTGTGCCTCAAAGAGACAATGTTCAGTTGCAAAGAGACTTTCCCCAAACTGGTTCACCCTCTGCCAGAGAGTCTAGGCCTCAAGCCTACGATGGTCTGTCTCAAGAGGAAGAAATGGAGACTGAGACTCGCAGGAGTCAGAGAGTGAGACGCCCTCCCACTAGAGTGGCTTATGATTCATTAGGGGCACCTCACTATGAGTCTCAGCAGCAAGCTAAAGTCAAGCTAGCCTCAGTTATCAATATGTTTGTTGAACTGTACAATCTCGTTTAGAGTAATCGTTAAGTTGTACTTTAACACTGCATTTTTATTATATAATTTTTGTACACTGTTGGAAGGTTATGTGGTTCAAGCGAGGACGTTGGAGTTTTCACCAGGGGGAGGATGTAGCCAGGTCCCCCTCCTTTGTCCCCCTCGCGCACTCACCCCCTCCTTTCCCGTTGCGCGCGTGGTTGTATTGCGGCCGGTTGCTAGGGAAGCGGATCGGGCGGTTGCCGGGGACGCGAGCGGCGAGCAGGCCGGTTGCCGGGGACGCGATCGGGCTGTCGCTAGGGCCGCGATCGCGTTGCCACCGGCCCGGCGGCTAGCGGAGCAGGGCGCCGCCATGACAGTTAGCTCGCGCATGCGCAGGAGGCCAGCTAGCGCAGGAGGCTCCAGATAGCTCGCGCATGCGTGAGAATAGACGGCCAGCCCCCAGGGTGCATAGGGGCAGAGACACCTGATGCCAGGGAGCCAATCAGAAGGCCAGATTCCCCTGCTAGCAAGGAGATACATTTCGCAGGGTTTTGCACCCACGACTCACTCAGGATCCGGACCAGCTAGGGGTAGGAGGTGGATGCAGGGGTGAGTGACCCTCTGCATTAGGCCAGCAGCCCCCAAGGTCCCAGTTAGGTCCTGAGCCATCTATTAGCTTGTGGAGCTTAGGGACAGGCCCTAGATAGGGACACTGCCCCATTTATTGGTTGAATAGACAGGGACACAGTGTTGAAGCCGTGCGGCCCTGTGAGGTGGGTTCTGGGCTCAGAACACCACTCAAGACCCTGCGACAAGGAGTGACATTGTCGCGCTGGACTTTCAACCCACGCGGTGTGGAGGACCCCGTCGGATCGTGTGGATTTATATCGCGGTACCCGTGGCTGGAGCCCGGGCAGGTAACCTGCAACTCACGTGCACCAACCAGGCCTATCACCAAACATAGTGGCTGCGCAGTCACACACACACCTGTACAGTGGTATTTGACTTCGAGAACACGAGAAATTTGGGTGGGGGTTACTGGACACAGGGTGGGGTCACATTGTGGGTGGTTAGCGTCCGCCGTGACGCCTAGAGGTGATAGCGTCCGCCGTGACGCCTAGAGGTGATAGTGTCCGCCGTGACGCCTAAAGGTGGTAGCGTCCGCCGTGACGCATAGTGTGGTTAGCGTCCGCCGTGGCGCATGATGCTGTTATGCTGTTTTGATGTTATGCTGTTACGTGATTTGTGTGTTTCCATGCAGTAAAGCCCGTCCTGTTTTATATTCGGTAGTGTTGTGTGGTTGTTCCTGTGAGGGCCTCCTCCCACTCCGTTGGGATCCCTCCCAGGTGGAGGCGTTGCACCTAGAGATGTATGATAAAGATGTACCCCAGGTTCCCCAAGCGGAGGCTTAGGCTCCTGAGAGCCACACAGGTTGCACAGCAAGTAGTAGCGGCGGTAGTCATAGGGAACACCCGTTACACTAAATATGCTTTATTTTTCATCAGGTTCATTGATTGCAAGCACATCAGCTATTTGTGTTTATCTGATTGACGAGTGAAGGCTTCATAATTGCTAAACAATGGACAAAACAAAGACAACAATTAAATTCTAGTTATCACCAAAAGGCATTCGATTAAAAACCCTCCAAAGTATATTTTAAAATATGTCTACAGTACATGTCTGTCAATCAGCTACATTTAGCCTATGTTCCATAGAAAAATATGTCCCATGTTCTTAGATCACTTACGTCCCAGGAGGCAAAAAGGACTGCATATCCCAGATGTCCTTTGGCCTTTTAATGATCATGTATGCAAAGATTCTTGAACACATCCCAGTGGTAGATGGGCTGATTGTACTGCAGAAAAGAAATATTCTGATTCTTATCTAAATGTGGCAGGAGAGGTGGCACTATGGATTCACAAATGTTATCAATAAACATATTTTAGAATCCAGAACACACAATCCTTAAAAGTCTACAAAAATATTGTAAACGTTTCGGTCCAATGGGACCTTCATCAGGGCCCAAAGGAGAATAATCCAAGAATAATTTCCCTTTCTCACGAAACAGTATCCGCTCATCTCCTCCTTAAATCCCTCCCTTTGATGGCTTCCCATCAAATTTGGGATCACCTTCAAAGTTGTCCTCCTCATCTTTAAGGCTCTCCACTCATCTGCTCCTCCCTACACATTTGCTTTGATATCTCGTTATGCCCCTGCTCGTCTCCTGCGCGTTACCCATAACTGTCTCATTTCCACCTTTTCACCTATACTGCTATCTCTTACCTTAAACCCCTTTCCCTCACTGCATCTTACCTTTGGCACTCCCTCACACTCAATATACGCCAAGTGCCTTCTCTCCCCACCTTCAAGACAAACCTGAAAACCTAACTTTCAGTGATGCATCCCAATAGCCTGGACTCATTTCTATCGTCCTACCAAGCACTGCCATCTACTGCACTTATTCCCTCACCTGCTGTCTCTGTAAGACTCCTAACATACCACTTAAATTGTAAGCTCTCCGGGGCAGGGATTTCCTTTCCTATTGTCCGGACTTTGTTGGGCTTATTGTATTATAATTTCCTGTATTCTATTGTCTTTTAAAACGCTGAGTACGCTGTGGGTGCTAAATAAATAAAGACATACATAAATACAATAAAAACACATGTGCTATATAAAGTCCCCAAAGCAGCGAAGAACTGTCATTAACACGCCCAGCAGTCGTAAACCTGGAAGTTGAGTGTCATAAGTCTCCATAATGCAATATTTAAAAAATGCCATCTGTTCTCCTAAACAAATAACTAAAGAAGTGCAAAGTGACAGAGCCTTATCCCCTGTCTAAAAGGGCTTCAATAGAAAGCTTGTATTGGTCTGAGTCAGGCAAGGAGCTGGTTAATTGCACTACAGCAATTAACCAGTCTCCATCTGGCTCATCAGACAGGTAGAAAAGCCTCCTGCTTAAACTGCAGCGGATCTCTCTAGCACATGGGAGGTGGATGCTGACAGAGAGGAATCTTAGGGAACCAGCCCCTCTATTCCAGGGCCCAGTGGCCACTGGAACACCTGCCAAAGCGTGCATCCCATGGACATCAACCCAGACCTGGACTGAAGGAAGGAGTTCTTGATAACAGGTACCTCTTTGGTCTTTGGGTCCGAGGCTGGTAAGAGGCCTAGCCTCCCAGCCCTGTATATAGGGCCTGGGAGAGAGAGTTAGCCATTACAAAGGGGTAGGCTGTTTGTTTGTTTTTATAGTGCCTTAAAGCTGCATTGTTTGAAGATATGGGCTAAATAAAGGCCAAGGTTTATTTCCTCAATATGTCTCACCAGGCTGTAGCTCGGCACTTGTCTCCTACATGCAGAGATAACCACATTTTAATTTCAGAATTCATAAGCTCTACACTTCAAAAATGTAAACAGTCACTGCAGTTCTAATGAACTTCAGATCAAAATGACATTTCCTGAGGTAATTCTCCTGCCAGTTACAACAGAACAATTTGTTACATGTATTTTACTTTCTTGTAACCTTATTAATTCCATATTTCAGGCATTTGTTCTTTTTGGCATGGGGTGAGGTTAAAGTGAATTACTATACATAACACATTTAAATGGATGCACACAAGACCAAAAATATCTTGATTTTAGGAACAGCCATATAAGGAGTAAGTATTTTACCAAACATAATGCAGTACTTTGGGACTCAACAGAAAATGACAGCTTGACATTTAAAGCAATAACAAGCACAAGTGCACGCAGTCAAAAGCCACCTCTACTCCAAGATTCAGTCACGTAATAAATATTTGCCCGGACCTCTCTGCCAGCTTCTAATGCCCCCTCCAGACACAAAGAAAGAAAGATTTTGCATTGTTTGTTTTATTTACCACTAACTGAAAGTACCTGGCATTGCTCGGGAATTTTAAGAAACCAAACAACGCTGAGATTTAAAAATGGATAATTACATTTTTTCCATTTCTTAGTGCGAAATCTGCATCTAAAACAAAAAAAACCTCCACCCATAATAGTTTAATTGCCTCTGAGGTCCTGGAGTGTTTGATCGAGAGTCTTTTAGGGCTCGCTCACACACCGCGCTACACAACGTGCACACGCTTTAGTGCGCGCGCGCATTCGTTACCAACCCCTGGCGGCCAATGGTAGGGTTCACTGTTGAAACTACCATTGGCTGCGAAGCACGGCGTCGCTGCTGCTGTAGCTGGAGTCTTTCTAAAGTGTGATTGCAGGCTGCAGCAGCGCAACGTCAGTTTCAGAAGACAATCAATGTCCAGACGTTTTCATTGATTGGCTGCTGAAATTGGGACTTGGATAGGAGCTGAGGCAGAAAAAAAAGACTATTTGCTTTTGATGACTAAAATATTGTGGCCAGCCGCTTATCTTACAAGCTCACACCTCCGGTCCCCACTGCACCCCTCCCGTTGCTCACACCTCTGGTCCCACCTGCCCCCCCTCCCCCCCAGTGCTCGCTGCACGTAAGTGTTTAATATATATTTTAATTCGCTCATAGGTTAAGGTCAGGACGCTGCATCAATTCAGACGTCAACTAATCGTTCACCCAGTTCAGACATTAAAAGAAAAAGATTGCCTAGATGATGACAGGCTGAGCGCGTCACGTGGGGGCGTGGTGTGTCGGATCATTCCACCGGCTGGGGATGTTCACACATCGCCCAGCAGACGGAGGCGCGTGCACGCACACGTGGCCACGCAGCGTCGCGAAACAAGTGTGCTCCTGCCCTAATGCGTATTTGTGGGACATTGTACTCTTGTCCTAAACAATGACCTCTCATATTCTTGAACTTTGTATGCTCCTGTATTTTTGCTAATGTTGCAAATTGGATTTACTGAGTGACCAAGATTATATGGTGGCTTGAGGGTTGTGTGATGGGATCATGTCATTTGTGATGTCATCAGTTAGGTTATTGCTCATGTAAAATGATGTCATTTGCGAATTGTTTCCAAACATAGACAAAAACCTGCTCCTTGATCTCAGGAACCATCATGCAAAATGGGGTTACGATATCTTAAGAGGTGTCCAAATGCAGAGCGACCAGACAAACTTTCCTAAATATATAGTAGATTGAGGAGTCTATGTACTAATGTCTCCCAGCTGCAAAAGTAGCAGAGCCATATTCACGAAAGGAAAATGAATCCTATTGAAAGCAATGGTAGTTTTTCCTTTGATGAATCTCATGCAATTAATTCATTGGCATGATCTTTGCCCCAGTTTTGCAGCCAAGAGACTTTAGTAAATAACTTCCTGAGTGTGTTGTACTCCTTGCAACTATTTATTTATTTATAAAATGTTTCACCGGGAAGTAATACATTGAGAGTTACCTCTCGTTTTCAAGTATGGCCTGGGCACAGAGTTCTGATGACAGATACATGGTTAAATTAAGTGAACAGGCTATACATTATATACAAGACATTGCATGCGCAGTTAGAGATAATATATATTATAGGTGAATGTAACTGGTACAGACAGATTAAAATGTGAGGCAGCTTTAGTTTTGAAAGAACTTCGCCTGGTGGTGGTTGTGAGAGTCTCTGCATATTGATCCAGTTCTGGGGTGCACGGTAAGAGGAGGAGCAGCCGGATACTTTGTTGAACCTTGGGACCATGAACAGTCTTTTGGAGTCAGATCAACTTTTACCCCAGGTGCTGTCTCGATCATATGTGAAATTAAATTAGTTTGCCCTGGCAAATCAGAAAAAACATCATGGAATTGTGTAATTATTTCTAACAAGTCCCCTTTTTGTTCAGAGGACAACTGTTTACCCATTGGGATTTTATCGTCACCCACGTTGTTCTCCCGTGGGGGCTGAAGACCCAAGTCCGTTTCCTCTTCCACCGGGTGGATCAATAGAGCCCGCTGCATCTTCCAGGGTTTCAGCAAGTAAACATGGTAAATTTGTTTACCCTTCCTGGACCCTGGTTGAGCGATCTCATAATCCACATCACCCGTGCGGCGGAGTACTTCGAATGGGTCCTGCCATTTGGCTAGGAGTTTGCTCTAACAACTGGGTAACAACAACATCACCTGGTCTCCCAGGCGAAACACTCTCATGCGAGCATTCTGATTGTAATGTCTCTCCTGGTTGTCCTGGGCTGATCTAAGATTCTCCCTAGCAAAATGGCCGACCACATCTAGGCGCTTCCTAAGGTGTAGTACATATTGCAGGGTATTCTTAGAAGGGGACCGCTGTTCCTCCCAGGACTCTTTTAGGAGGTCTAGGATAGCCCGAGGTTGGCGGCCATACAGCAGTTCAAATGGAGAGAATCCCGTGGAGGCCTGGGGAACTTCCCGCGCTGCAAACAGCAGAAAAGGGAGAAGTTTATCCCAGGCTCTCTTCTCTGAATCTACAAATTTCCTCAGCATCCCTTTTAGAGTTCGGTTAAATCTTTCCACCAATCCGTCAGTCTGTGGATGGTAGACCGATGTCCGAACCGACTTGGTAAGACATCCTGCATCAGTTTAGCCATAAAATTTGTACCTTGGTCTGTCAACATAACCTGGGGAAGTCCAACCCTTGAGAACAGCTCCAACAACTTGTTGGCTACTTGCTTCGCCGTTGCTGTTCTCAGGGGGAACGCCTCAGGATACCTTGTTGCATAGTCAACTATTACAAGAATAAACCTGTGTCCTTTCGCAGAAGTCTACCTCAATCATCTCAAAGGGAACTGACACCAAGGGTAGAGGAACCAAAGGGGTTGGTTTTTGTTTCTTCGGACTAGTTAGCTGGCACTCCGGACATGCCGCACATAACTTAGCAATATCACTATGCAGCCCTGGCCAATAGAATCGGGACGAAATACGGTCCAATGTTTTATCCCTGCCCAGGTGACCACCCCAAGGGACAGTATGGGCTAGAGTGAACACAGATTTAACAAACACCTTGGGAACCAATATCTGTCTGGTGACATCCCCTGTTTGTGTCTGCCTATTCACCATATACAGGATATCATTTGATAATTCAAAATCGGGGAACACTATCACCCCCTGTGCATTTAAAATCTGCTCATCAATTTTTACCACCTTGTCATACTGTCTAGCAAGGACTGGGTCTTCCCTTTGCCTCTGGTGAAAGTCAGGGAGGTACAGGTCTGGTAAATCTCCAGGGCCCATATCCCCCTCCCTCTGGCCATCCCCAGCCATCACTTGTGACCTCTGGCTACTAGGATGGTCACCTTGAGACCCAGATTTCTGCAACCAGTCCTGTTTGTTGGAGCGTCTTTGCTTCCGAGTCTTTGGAACCCGGTGTCGGCTGGGGAAAAGGTCTGCCAAGAAGGGGAATAGTTTGCCAGGGTTCTCCTGAGCCACAGAATAAGGCTCCTCGTGAGAGACTGGGGCCATTAGGTCCGAAAAGAAAGGCCAGTCCCGGCCGAGCACAACGGGGGCAGGGAGCCAAGGAGCGACTCCTACTTTGAGGTAGGCCTCCTGACCCTTTACCTGTAGCCGTATTTTGGCCGTCGGATACCGTCTTACATTGCCGTGTATACATTCTATGCTCCATGGAGAGTCAAAAGAACACACGTTAGGTGATAACAGTCCCTGGAAGACCAGAGTTTTCCCAGAGCCCGAATCTACAAGGGCCTGGACAATTTTTCCCCCAACCTGGGCTAGAAGTAGCCAGGGCCTATAGTCCTCTCCCGTGAAGGCTGAGGCGACGGTCCTGCCGAATGAACAATCCATCTGTGGACAGTCCACATGCCGGTGGCCTTGCTCTCCACAGGCGGAACATGGAGAGGGTTCCCTCGTAGCAGGGGGCCATGGATAGCGCTCTGCTGGACCGGACACTGGAAACCAGGCACCCGGTGGGTCCCATGGGCGACTTCCTCGGAAGCTCCTCTCATTTTGCGACGAGCCGACATCAGGAAGTATATGAGGGTCTCGATGGGGACCAGCATTTGGACTCCGCCCTTGCTGGAACGACTGCTCCTTCCGTTGGACTTGGCGGTTGTGCGTGGATGGGCCGTAGGTTCCCCGTTGATCCGACCTCCCACTTTGGGTGTCCGCAAGTGCCGGTGGAGTCGGATCCATCGGGTCCAGGACACTCGCCTGATCCTCAGCCCTAAGGAAGTTATCCACGAGTTGGACCGCCAAAGCTAGGGTTTCAGCAGCGTGTCGTTTTACCCACGAGCGTACGGAAGGGGGTATTATCTGTAGGAATTGTTCCAAAACCACCTGCTCAAGAATTGCCTCCTTAGTGCACTCCTCGGGTTGTATCCAGCGTGTACACAAGTCCAATAACCGCTGAGCGAGGACCCGGGGTCTCATCTTAGCGTTGTACTTCATGTTCCGGAACTGCTGCCGGTAGGTCTCTGGTGTCAGACCTAAGTATGGTGGCTTTTACTTGTCGGTAGTCCATTGCCTGATCTGCAGGGAGGCCCTGATATGAGGCCTGGGTTTCTCCTATAAGGAGCGGGCCCAAAGCAGTGGCCAGGTGATCTGCAGCCCAGCCCTGAGCTTCGGCAACCCTTTCAAATGTCAGTAAAAAAGCCTCTGGATCCTCGTTCGGAGCCATTTTCCTCAGGAGTACAGGGGGTTTGTTTGCAAGTTCTGGACTGGCAGACCCTGGAATTGGGTCAGCAGTTTGGCCATCCGCTCCTCCTGTGCTGCCTACTGCTGGTTTAGGAGCTGGGTTTGCTGCTGCAATAGTCTTTCATCTCTCTCTGCTTGTAGCCGGGCCTGCTCCTGCATTAACTGTCCCTGCTGTCTGGTCTGCTCGCACAGAAACTCTTTTAAAAATTCTTCCATTTTTCTCATTCTTGTGTGTGTGTGGCCATTTAACTGCAGGGGCCTTTCAAAATCCCGGCACTTCTTGACACCATATGTTGCAGGGTACATGCAACCACACACGTGGGTTCTTTGGAAGAGGCTTATTTATTTGAGCCTTAAAACATACAGTACACCAAAAACAAATAGCTTCTCATCAGCAAACAAAAGCAAATAGCTTCTTCTTCAGCAGACAAAACAAAATAGCTTCTTTTTAGCAGACAGAACAAAATAGCTTCTCCTTAGCAGACAAAACAAAAATAAGGCAGCTTCTCTTTGTATGCAGAAGACAGACAGTTCATCACACATGTACTTTGCACCACAGACCTTACAGCAGTAATCTCTTCAGCACTTTCAGTCCTGTCTCCTCACCAGCTCTCTTGCATGTGTGTACAGCCTGGGGTTTTAACACCTTGATTATGCAGCTGGGGTCAGACTAATTAAGCAGCCCTTCTCAACTTAACCTCGTCACTGCTGCACTGCAAGCCTAAACATAGGTTTTCCAGGCATATGGCTGGTGACGTTCATTCATCTTGTCACAATGCTGTTCAGACTTTCATATCTTCCCCTGGTCGTCTCTCTCTCTTAAGGCTGAGCAACTCAAATTAATTAATTGATTCCTCATATAGAAAACATTTTACACTTTTTATCATCCATTTTCTTAACCTTCTCTTGGACAGTTCTGTACTTTTTGGTTGCAGTGACCAAAACTGTATTAAATGTTCATTTTTTTTATGTTGGGGATGGGGTAGCAGGCTTCTTACACAATTACTTTCCTTTGTATGCTCTCATCAACTTGAACATTCAATGATCACACAGAGTATAATTACTCATTGCAACATATTTAATTTAAACACAAAATGCTGCTTCAAGTTCAGAAAATACCATTTTAACAGAGCTCATTTCCGTATACGTTAAAAACTGAATTCCATTCCGTGCTGGAGATGTTGCAACTGCAAATGAGTTTCAAACCAGGAGGAAATTAAGCTCTTCTTATGAAAGACGTCACAATGTGTAATTAGTGCAGCCCTTGATTTCTTGGGTGAGACAATGGGTGCCGCATGGTAAAGTGAATGAAACAGATCTACAATTATAAAGTTAATGAAGTAGGCGGATTAGGATGAGGGGAATGCTGTTTACGCCCGATAATCATTGAGGAAGTGGCTACAGAATAACACATACTGCAAAACTCTCAGCTTACACAAGCTGCCCTTGAGGCAGTACACATTTTTGGCCATATTTACTAAGCAGCTTTCTGCCATAAGACAAATTCCAACGCTGGAAGACACCATACTGCCTATTCAAGTCAACGGGACGGAAATTGTTTTTCAGCGTCAGGAGATGTCATATGGCCCAAGACAGCTTAGGAAATATAGACCTTCATGATCACACTATTGCTGGAGGGGCTAATGTGTTGCTAAACAGAGGAGTTGTTCAGCTGGAAGCTTCGTGAATTCACCCAGGAAACCAGTTCAGGGCTTATTCTCTTCAAAAATATATTTTGTGTCTCAGAAGTAAAAAAAAAAAAAAAAAAAAAAAAGCCATAATTAGTACTAGATAACGTCTAATGCTATGATTTGAAAATTGCTGTCACTTGAAATGCAGCAGTGGTAATTACATACAGGGTTAAGTCTGGGCTATGGATGTCTTACAATCCGACAAGTCTATGAATTTTAAAATATATATATTTTAATCGGTTTATAAACATGGTCCCTCACAAAAAAGGAAAACATGCGTCGTCTCTAATAAACAAAACGGTACAATCTTTGCTTTAGGCATGATTACATTTGTTTAAGGAAGTCAATAAGACTGATAAATGCTTTATTGCACCCTTATAAGCAATAGTCCAACACTATTTCAAGTAAACTACTGCTTCTGTTACCCTTCCTTAACAATTCCCTCCTTAAAGAGAAGCTTGAGAGCAAAAAACAATTCTTCTGGGTGCTCCAACACAGAAATGGGCAAGGTTTGCAAAACCTCTCCAACAAAATAAGAAGCTGTGTGTGCTGTGCACGCGCATAGTAAGTGAAACTTCTTTGACTTTGTCACAGAAATTGAATTTGTGTTGGTGATGTTTTAATTAAAAATCAAAATACAATTTCATTGTCAAAACGCAAATAAATAACGCGCGTGCTCAGCACACATCCCCTGTATTAGCTATTTGCACGAAGTGTGAATTCCTCGTGTGTATGTGTGTCAATCAGT